>NC_092748.1:119467693-119699408 GCF_047496795.1 Chiloscyllium punctatum | reverse complement strand
CCCCCATCACTGACCCTTCCCCCGTCACTGACCCTTCCCCCGTCACTGACCCCTCCCCCATCACTGACCCCCTCCCCCATCACTGTCCCCTCCCCCATCACTGACCCCCTCCCCCATCACTGACCCCCTCCCCCATCACTGTCCCCTCCCCCATCACTGTCCCCTCCCCCATCACTGACCCCCTCCCCCATCACTGACCCCCTCCCCCATCACTGTCCCCTCCCCCATCACTGTCCCCTCCCCTGTCACTGTCCCCTCCCC
Organism: Chiloscyllium punctatum; assembly: GCF_047496795.1. Lineage (NCBI taxonomy): Eukaryota > Metazoa > Chordata > Chondrichthyes > Orectolobiformes > Hemiscylliidae > Chiloscyllium > Chiloscyllium punctatum. The sequence goes on along the minus strand of NC_092748.1, from coordinate 119,699,147 downwards.
TGTCACTGTCCCCTCCCCTGTCACTGTCCCCTCCCCCATCACTGTCCCCTCCCCCATCACTGACCCCTCCCCCATCACTGTCCCCTCCCCATCACTGACCCTTCCCTATCACTGACCCTTCCCCATCACTGACCCTTCCCCATCACTGACCCCCTCCCCCATCACTGTCCCCTCCCCCATCACTGTCCCCTTCCCCATCACTGACCCTCCCCCATCACTGTCCCCTCCCCCATCACTGACCCCTTCCCCATCACTGACCCTTCCCCTGTCACTATCCCCTCCCCCATCACTGACCCCCTCCCCCATCACTGTCCCCTCCCCCATCACTGTCCCCTCCCCATCACTGACCCTTCCCCATCACTGTCCCCTCCCCTGTCACTGTCCCCTCCCCATCACTGTCCCCTCCCCATCACTGACCCTTCCCCATCACTGTCCCCTCCCCTGTCACTGTCCCCTCCCCCATCACTGTCCCCTCCCCATCACTGACCCCCTCCCCCATCACTGACCCCCTCCCCCATCACTGTCCCCTTCCCCCATCACTGACCTCCCTCCCCCATCACACACCCCCTCCCCCATCATTGACCCCCCCCTCTCGATCGTCCACTCTGGGGATCCCTCCTTTATCTTGTGAGTTTGAAGCCCTTCCTGCTCCCTGCACAGTAAGATCCCAGTTTGATTCTCTCGGGCTGTGACTGCCCTGCCCTGATGCTGCGTGCTCCTTATCCCTGAGTGAGGATCTCGAAGTGAATACCTCTTCCAGCCTGTTCAGCCTTTCATGGCTTACCCTCCAACTCAGTGCCCCGTTCCTGTTTTATCCCCGTGCCCTCTATCCCTTTACCCAAGGAACTCTATCCACCTCCTTCTCAAAACATCCAATGTTTTGGCCTCAACTGCTTTCAGGCTCCCCACTATCCGGGGGGGAGACATTCCTCCCCATCTCAGTCCGAAGTGGTTCACCTCGTATCCTTAGGCTGTGTCTCCCCGGTTCTGGACTGGCCCACCATCAGGAACATCCTTTCTCTGTTTACCCTGTCTGGTCCTATTTGAATTTTATGGGTGTTTATGAAATTCCTCCTCATTTTTCATAACACCAGTGAGTATAGTCCTAACTGGTCCAGTCTCCCTTTGTACATTGGTCCTGCTATCCCAGGATTCAGTCTGGGAACCTCTGCGGCATTCCCTCCACACCCAGACTACCCTTCCTCAGGTAAAGGAGCCCAAAACTGTACACACAGCTCCTTCACCTGCTTTGGGACTGCAGTGTTCCTCTGTTCGTGTCTGTGTCATGTAACTGCACAAATTCAGTTCCTTTGTACCATGTTTGAGACCTCTCTCCTCATATCCTCATTACAGACAGTGTCTCCTTTCTTACTGATGTCAGACTCAGGTCATCGGTCACTCCCCTTCCACTCAAAAACGACCTCCACCACCCCTCGCTCCCCAGCCACCAGCCGAGTGCCCCCTCCTCAGCACCGGCCTCCTCTCCTCCATCCCTGGCTCTGGGAATTAATCTCCCCCCCTCACTACCACCGGCCACTGTGTGGGGGGGTGCGGGCTGGGGGTGGTGGTCAATATCATCGCAGCATTAAGTGGGAGGATGCACAGCTCGGGCCATTTCCTTCGGAGCAAGGAAGGCGGAGGGGGCTCCTGATGGAGTGGGGCGGGGGGTATGAGATGATGAGGGGCATGGGCACAGTGGATAGGAAGCAGTGTGCCCCCTCAGGGGGTCAATAATGAGGGGGCATCATCTTAAATCGAAAGGCAGGAGGATTAGACAGTAACTGAGAGCGGTGAGGATCTGAACACCCTATCGGGGAGGCGGGAAGCCTCACAACGTTTAGAAAGAACTTGGATGAGCATCTGGAATGTCATAACAACCAAGGTTATGGGTCTGGGGTGGGGAAGTGAGGTGGGTGTAGGTGGGAGTGTATTTGTGACAGTACACATCTGATGGGCAGAAGGGTGTGTGATTCTATAATAGCAGGGTCTCTCTCCGAGTGGGATGTCAGAGCCCGAGGATGCTGTCATGGAGCTCTCAGATACACGTGTCATCAGGGTTGGTGCCAGGAACTTACCCACCATCACCATAGCAACCTATACCACCCCCCCAGTCAGAAGATTCTGGGTTGGAATGTGTCCCTGGCTGTGTGCCCTCCCTCACTCCATCCTACCCATTGCTTTGTTATTCAGTGAGACCGTGGCTGACCCTATCACTCAACACCATTTCCCCACTCTATCCCCTTCATATTGTTGGTCTGTAGAAATCTATCACCTCCTTCCTTGAGCATACTCAGTGACTGAGATTCCACTGTCACCCTGGGGCAAGGAATACCCAAGGTTCACCTCCCCCACTCCAACCTCTCACCCCCCCTCCCCCCGCCACCCTGAGTGAAGATACCTCTCTTCATCTTAGCCCTAAATGCCCCTTACCCTGAGACTCTGTTTCCCAGTTCTCAATCCCTGCCTTTATTCGGAGACTCTGCCCTCAGTTCGGACACCACCCTCACCCCAACCCCAATCGCAACAGGACAAACCCTTCCATGTCCAAAATGAAGGCAGGAATAGGCCATTCGGCCCCTCCAGCCTGTCCCACGTCCGCTCCACATTCTCCGCTCCCACACGCCTGACAATGCCCGGATACAGGAATGGACATCTCCACCTCCTCCTGCTATTGGACGGAAATCCCAGTGGTTCTCACATTTGTCAGGGCGGACACCTTCAAATGGTGGATTGACGGGGCCAGGAGACCCCTGTTCTCTTGTGTGTCCACATCTCACTCTTCCAGGTGAACAGCTGTCCCTTTAAGGTCATCCTCAAACAGCCCCCAACTGCAACCAGCCGTCACTCACTCTGATTCAATCAGAGCTTCCACCTCCATGTGAACACTTTGACCGAGGCAGTGGGAAAGGTGTCTGTTTACCCAGAGTGAGCACACTCTGTACCTTGTTGATCCAGTCAGGACTGGAATACAGAGAGCTTCAGTTGTCAGTGTGACTCCCTTTCTATTCCTGTACCCATCCCTCACTATGGCATTTGACCCTGCCCTCCCAACAGGCAACACCCAGAGGGGACCTTTAACTAGGAACAAGATGTATCAGCATTGCAAGGGGGCCATTCGGTCCCCTACTGAGTCAGTTACACAGGAACAGGAGGAGGCCATTCAGCCCTCTCTTCGAGCCTGTTACGTAAGAATAGGAAGTAGGCCCATTCATCGGTCCCAATCTGGAATACATTTCTCCGGAGCAGTGTACCTAATGTACACACACTGGCCCATCCTTTCTGGCTGAAATGCTTAATCCTGATGTTCTGGAAAATTCTGGATGGTCCCATGTGGTAAACAATTCAGTCTAAAGGTGTTTTTCTCCTGAATCTCAATGACAGGAGATGCTGTATTACCTTGGGGCCTGTTTTAGATTTTACAGGAATGATTTACTCTGTTTAATACGTCTCTATGACAACCACCGAGACTAACACAAGCCTGTTTGAATTAGTGAGCGACGGGAGGCCAGAGAAATTTCTAGATCTGACAAGAGAGGAATGGAGGAACTATTCAGTTCTCTGCAAATATTTACAGCTTCTGCACATGGGAAATCCTCGTTAAAGAAGGCAATTAAAAACTTTACAAAAGTGGACCCCTCCCTTCCAAGGTCATTAACCCCGGCACTGGCTCAGTTTGCCTCGCTCACCCAAACCCTGTACACGGTCAGTGGGATCAGGAGTGTGACAGTGAGATTTCTCTATTCATTCACAGGACGAGGGCATCGCTGGCTGAGCCAATACCTATTACCCATCCCTAATTACCCAGAGGGCATTTAAGACTCAACCCCATTGCTGTGGGTCTGGAGTCACGTGTAGGCCAGACCAAGTAAGGATGGCAGTTTCCTTCCCGAAAGGACATGAATGATAGTGTGAAGACAGAGTGACAATGAATGTGGAGAGAGAGAGTGATCTTGAGTGTGACAGTGAGCCTGATACTGTGTGTGACAGTGGGAGTGTGACAATGAGTGTGATAGTGTGATAGTCTGGAACATACTCAGTATCTGAGCTTCTGAGGTTGAGAATTCCAGAGATTACTGTCATGATTTGGAGATGCTGGTGTTGGACTGGGATGTACAAATACTGGATTAGTGGTGCTGGAAGAGCACAGCAGTTCAGGCAGCATCCAACGAGCAGCGATTTCGCTGCTCGTTGGATGCTGCCTGAACTGCTGTGCTCTTCCAGCACCACTAATCCAGTATTTGGTTTTCAGCATCGGCAGTCATTGTTTTTACCCTGGGATGTACAAAGTCAAAGATCACACAACACCAGGTTATAGTCCAACAGGTTTAATTGGAAACACTGGCTTTCGGAGCGTTGCTCCTTCATCAGGTGGTTGTGGAGTACACAATTGTAAGACACCGAATTTATAGCAAATGTTTACAGTGTGATGTAACTGAAATTATACCTTGAAAACTACCTTGCTTGCTTGTTGAATTTTTCATCTGTTCTAATACCATGATAGTTTCACTTCTTTCATGTGTAAATCACAAAGCTTTTTTAATGTAAAAGTTACATTCTCAGGTTAACTGTAACAACTGGTGTCAGCCCAGATAATGTTGAAGGTGTTAGCCCCCTGTGTTCCCTGTCTGTGCTATATTGTTCAGACTGATTCTAATCTAAAAAAGGGATTTACAGAATCACACATGCACACACAGCGCACCTCACACAGACATGACACCTATCGAACAATTCTTCCGCTGCCTCCGCCTCCGAGCTTACTTTCACAATCAGGATTCCCGCCCACCTTCCGAGGACCCCTTCGCCCACCTCCAACACACTGCATCCCCCTGGACACCCCGCACTGGCCTATTACCTGCCCTCGACCTCTTCATTTCCAACTGTCGCCGGGACATTAACCGCCTCAACCTGCCTACCTCCCTCCCCCACTCCAACCTCTCACCCTCACAACGCGCAGCCCTCCAATCCCTCTGCTCCAATCCCAACCTCACCATCAAGCCAGCGGATAAAGGGGGTGCGATGGTAGTCTGGCGCACTGACCTCTACACCGCTGAAGCCAAACGCCAACTCGAGGACACCTCTTCCTACTGCCCCCTCAACCAAGACCCCAGCCCCCATCACCAAACCATCATCTCCCAGACCATACAGAACCTCATCACCTCAGGAGATCTCCCACCCACAGCTTCCAACCTCATAGTCCGGGAACCCCGCACTGCCCGGTTCTACCTCCTTCCCAAGATCCACAAGCCTGACCACCCTGGCCGACCCATTGTCTCAGCATGCTCCTGCCCCACTGAACTCATCTCTACTTACCTCGACACTGTCCTATCCCCCTAGTCCAGGAACTCCCCACATACGTTCGAGACACCACCCACACCCTCCACCTCCTCCAAGACTTCCGTTTCCCCAGCCCCCAACGCCTTATCTTCACCATGGATATCCAATCCCTCTACACCTCCATCCGCCATGACCAGGGCCTCCAAGCCCTCCATTATTTCCTCTCCAGACGTCCCCAACAGTACCCTTCCACTGACACTCTCATTCGTTTGGCCGAACTGGTCCTCACCCTTCACAATTTCTCCTTCAAATCCTCCCACTTCCTCCAGACCAAAGGGGTAACCACGGGCACACGTATGGGCCCCAGCTATGCCTGTCTCTTTGTTGGCTATGTAGAACAGTTGATCTTCTGTAATTACACTGGCACCACTCCCCACCTCTTCCTCCGCTACATTGATGACAGCATTGGCGCCACCTCGTGCTCCCGCGAGGAGGTTGAGCAATTCATCAACTTCACCAACACATTCCACCCTGACCTTAAATTTACCTGGACCATCTCTGACACCTCCCTCCCCTTCCTGGACCTCTCCATCTCCATTAGTGATGACCGACTTGCCACTGACATTTTTTACAAACCCACCGACTCCCACAGCTACCTGGATTACACCTCTTCCCACCCTATCTCTTGCAAAAATGCCATTCCGTATTCCCAATTCCTCCGCCTCCGCCGTATCTGCTCTCAGGAGGACCAGTTCCACCATAGGACACACCAGATGGCCTCCTTCTTTAGAGACCGCAATTTCCCTTCCCACGTGGTTAAAGATGCCCTCCAACGCATCTCGTCCACATCCCGCACCTCCACCCTCAGACCCCACCCCTCCAACCGTAACAAGAACAGAACGCCCCTAGTGCTCACCTTCCACCCTACCAACCTTCGCATAAACCAAATCATCCGCCGACATTTCCGCCACCTCCAAAAAGACCCCACCACCAGGGATATATTTCCCTCCCCACCCCTTTCCGCCTTCCGCAAAGACCGTTCCCTCCGTGACTACCTGGTCAGGTCCACGCCACTCTACAACCCACCCTCCCATCCTGGCACTTTCCCCTGCCACCGCAGGAACTGTAAAACCTGTGCCCACACCTCCTCCCTCACCTCGATCCAAGGCCCTAAAGGAGCCTTCCACATCCATCAAAGTTTCACCTGCACATCCACCAACATCATTTATGGTATCCATTGCTCCCGATGTGGTCTCCTCTACATTGGGGAGACTGGGCACCTCCTAGCAGAGCGCTTTAGGGAACATCTCCGAGACACCCGCACCAATCAACCACACCGCCCTGTGGCCCAACATTTCAACTCCCCCTCCCACTCTGCCGAGGACATGGAGGTCCTGGGCCTCCTTCACCGCCGCTCCCTCACCACCAGACGCCTGGAGGAAGAACGCCTCATCTTCCGCCTTGGAACACTTCAACCCCAGGGCATCAATGTGGACTTCAACAGTTTCCTCATTTCCCCTCACCCCACCTCACCCTCGTTCTAAACTTCCAGCTCAGCACTGTCCCCATAACTTGTCCGGACTTGTCCTACCTGCCTATCTCCTTTTCCACCTATCCACTCCACCCTCTCCTCCTTGACCTATCACCTTCATCCCCTCCCCCACTCACCCATTGTACTCTATGCTACTTTCTCCCCACCCCCATCCTCCTCTAGTTTATCTCTCCATGCTTCAGGCTCACTGCCTTTATTCCTGATGAAGGGCTTTTGCCCAAAACGTCGATTTCGAAGCTCCTTGGACGCTGCCTGAACTGCTGTGCTCTTCCAGCACCACGAATCCAGAATCTGGTTTCCAGCATCTGCAGTCATTGTTTTTACCTAGTGTTAAAGTTCACTTGAGAATGTAACTTTAAAAAAGTCTTGTGACTTACGTATGAAAGAACTGAAACAACATGGTCATTCTCAAAGATGAGAGACTTAACAAACAATCCAGGTCTTTTTCAATATATAATTTCAGTTGCATCACATTGTAAACTTTTGCTATAAATTCTGTGTTTTACAATCTTATACTCCACAACCACCTGATGAAGGAGCAGCACTCTGAAAGACAGTGCTTCCAAATAAACCTGTTGGACTATAACCTGGTGTTGTGTGATTTTTTAAAAGAGGTTATCAGGTGGGTGTGAGATTGTGAATTTGAGGGAATAACCATGACCATATTGAACAGTGGAACTGACCGATGGGCTGGATGGTTTCCTGCTGCCTCTAATTTCTATGTTCGCATGAATGAATAAATTCTTCCTCATACTAAAGGGTTTGAGACTGTGTCGCTGGCTCCAGGGGAACCATCCTTCCTGTATTTCCTTTAAGAATTCTATGTTTCTCTGAGATACCCTCATCCTTTTAAACTAGAGTGAACACAATGCGCTGTAATAAACACAGTGTACAGAGCAAGGTATATGAGGTTGGATTGTCAATTGAAGTGGGCAGGGATAATGCTGTGAGTATCACAGAGGTGTGGCTGGAAGGGGATCAGGGCTGGGAATTAAATATACAAGGATACATGTCCTATTGAAAGGGCAGGCAGATGGGAGGAGGGGGAGAGTTGCCTTGCTCGTGAGAAATAAAATTAAATCGATAACAAAATGTGATTTAGAATCAGAAGGGTAGACTCTGTATGGGTAGAGTTGAGAAACAGCAAAAGGAAAAAACGACGCTGTTGGGAGTTGTGACCAGGCATCTGAGCAGACATCAGGGAAAGAAAATAAATCAGCAACTAGAAAAGGCACTGTCACATTAACCACGGGGGACTTCAATATGCAGGTGGACTGGGAAAATCAGGATGGCAACCAAGTCCAAGAGAAGGAAGTTGTGGAATGTCTACAAGATGTGTTTTGGAGAGCCCACTCGGGAACAGGCAATTCTGGATTTGGTGACGTGTAATCAGGCAGACTGGATTCGAGAGCTCAAGGAGTGACCATAATGTGAGAGAATTCACCCTGCAGTTGGAGAGGGAGGAGCTGGAATCAGATGTAACTGATTACAATTGAGTAAAGATAACGACAAACACATGAGGGAGGAGCTGGCCAGAGTAGATTGGAAGGGGAGCCGAGTGGGGAACATGGTGGAGCAGCAATGGCAGGGGATTCCGGGATAATTCGGGAGGCACAGTAGAAATTCATTCCAAAGAAGAAGAAATATTCTAAGGGGAGGACAAGACAGCCATGGCTGACGGAGGAAGTCAGGGACAGCTTAAAAACAAAAGGAAAAACAGACAATGTGGTGAAGATTAGTGTGAAGCCAGAGGATTGGGAAACCTTTAAAATCCAGCAGAGGATAACTGAACAAACAAAAGGGAGGAAGAGGATGACATTAATTTTTATTCATTCATGGGATGAGGGTTTCGCTGGCTGGGTCAGCATTTATTGCCCATCCCAGGGACTAGTTAAGAGTCATCCATTGCTGTGAGACTGGAGTCACGTGTAGGCCAGACCAGATAAGGATGGCAGTTTCCTTCCCTAAAGGACATTAGTGACCCAGATGGGTTTTCCTGAGAGTTGACAATGATTAGACTCTAAATTCCAGATTTTTTATTGAATTCAAATTTTACCATCTGCAATAGTGGAGAGTAAGTTGTTGGAGGGAATCCTGAGGGACAGGATTTACATGTATTTGGAAAGGCAAGGACTGATTAGGGATAGTCAACATGGCTTTGTGCATGGGAAATCATGTCTCACAAACTTGATTGAGTTTTTTGAGGAAGTAACAAAGAGGATTGATGAGGGCAGAGTGGTAGACGTTGTCCATATGGTCTTTGACAAGGTCTCGCATGGTAGACTGCTGACCATGGTTAGATAGATCACATGGGATCCAGGTGAACCTGTCAATTGGCTACAAAATTGGCTTGAAGGTGGGAGAGAGAGGGTGGTGGTGGAGGGTTGTTACTCAGACTGGAGGCCTGAGACCAGCGGTGTGCCACAAGGATCGGTGCTGGGTCCACTGTTGTTCGACATTCATATCAATAGGTTGGGTGAAAATATAGGAAGCGTGGTTAGCAAGTTTGAGGATGACACCAAAATTGGTGATATATTGCTGGACGGTTACCTCAGAGTACAATGGGATCCCGATCGGATGGGCCAGTGGGTAGGGAGTTGCAAATGGAGTTTAATTCAGATAAATGTGAGGTGCTGCGTTTTGATAAGGAAAATTAGGGCAGGATTTATGTAGTTAATAATATGACCCTGGGGCATACTGTTGAACAGAGAGATCTAGGGGTGTAGGTACATAGTTCCTTGAAAGTGGCACCAAAAGGTGACAGGGGGTGAAGACAGCATTTGGCATGCTTCCTTCAGTGGTCACAGCACTGAGTACAGGAGTTGGGAGGGTCATGTTGCAGCTGTACAGGACAGCGGTGAAGCCACGTTTTGAGGTACTGTGTCCAGTTCTGGTCACCCTGCTACAGGAAGGATGTTATTAAACTGGAGAGGGAAAGATTTCCAAGGATGCTGCCGGGACTGGGGGGGTTCGATTTATAAACAGATGCTGTATAAGCCTGAGACTTTTCCCCTGGAGCACTGGAGGCTGAACAGTGACGTTATAGACAGTGATCAAATCATGAGGGGCTTAGATCAGGGAAATAGAAAAGGTCTTTTCCCCAGGGGTAGGGGAATCCAAAACTAGACAGCATAATTTATGGTGAGAAGGGAAAGGGCACCTGAGGGACAACTTTTTCACCCAGAGGGTGGTTCATGTGTGGAATGAACTGCCAGAGGAAGTGGTAGATGCAGGTAAATTTATAAAATTAAAATGACATTTGTCAGGTACATGAATGGGAAAGGGTTAGAGGAACAGGGTATTCAAAAACAATGGGTACCCAATGAACACAGTCTGCCGATTTCTCAGGAACAAACCCAAACAAGCAGACAATACATATCCAGGAACCTTAGCCACTCTCCCCTACATTAAAATCATCTCAGAAATGACTGCCAGACTACTCACCCCTTGACATCACGGTAGCCCTCAAACCCACCAACACACTCAAACAGCAGTTAATGAACTTGAAAGACTCCATACAGACAATGAGCAAAACTAACATAATTTACAAAATACCGTGCAAGGACTGTAACAAACAGAACATTAGACAAACAGGCAGAAAACTAGCCACCAGGATACATGAACATCAACTAGACACAAAAAGACATGACCCTCTCTCCTCACATACAGATAAGGAAGGACACCACTTCGACTGGGACAACACATCCATCCTAGGACAAGCCAAACAGAGACATGCACGCAAATTCCTAGAAGCATGGCATTCCAACCGGAACTCGTATCAACAAACACATTGATTTGGACCCCATTTACCAACCCTGAGAAAAAGAACAGGAAATGACATCACCTCAGGACATGACATCACCAACCTAAATGAACCCAAACATATAAATAGAAAATATGCTCTTGTATGTCTCAATTAAGTCACCTCTCAATCTTCTCTCCAATGAAAACAGCCTCAAGTCCCTCAGCCTTTCCCCGTAAGACCTTCCCTCCAGACCAGGCAACATCCCAGTAAATCTCCTCTGAACCCTTTCCAAAGCTTCCACATCCTTCCTATAACGCAGTGACCAGAACCGTACACAATACTCCAAGTGCGGCCGCACCAGAGTTTTGTACAACTGCAGCATGACCTCATGGCTCCAAAACCCACTCCCTCTCCCAATAAAAGCTAACACACCGTGTGCCTTTGTAACAACCCTAATCAGCCTGGGTGGCAACTCAATCGTGATATTGGTTAGTGACTACACCAGGCCAGAAACTCCAGGACACAACGCCAAGAGTAACGAATCCTAGATCACGTTATAAACAATGACAACTGCTCAGACAACATCAGGTGTCTGAGAAAGTCAGGAACTGTTTGCTGTGGGTCACTCGCCAAAGAAAACTAACACAGTCATTGTCGGAGAGTACAGAGAGAAAGCTGAAAATAAAACCTTTGATCAAATGAATCGTGTGAGAGGAGTCAGGGGTTGTGCACTGATAGCGTTCCACAGTCAAACAGCCCGCTCTGGAATGTCTGCCTCCAGACATCAGGACAGAACAACAATAGGATCATCTTTGAAGCACCAACTGTCCCCTCAGAGGCACTGAGAGAGAGGTCTGTAATAGCCCAGGGCAGTGGTAACAATGCTCATGGGATATATACAGGAGAGGGAATCCGTCCCCTCCCAGGGTAAAGGGGGAGATGACCGACATCCTGACCATAGAATCACATTGCCGTGTCTAACCCACCCACTCCTCCCCAGTTCCATTTCCCATATCCCTCAGCCTCATCCACAGTCTCCCGAAATCTGTCCATCCCACTCAGTAACCCACAAACTCAGGGAATGTTCTGGAGATCTGGACTCAAACCCTGGCATGGCCATTGGTCCCCCCAACACCCTTCATTAACACCCACCCTCACCCTCCACACCCTTCACTAACACCCACCCTCACCCTCCACACCCTTCACTAATACCCACCCTCACCCTCCACACCCTTCACTAACACCCACCCTCACCCTCCACACCCTTCACTCCCACACACCCTCACCCTCCACAACCTTCACTAACACCCACCCTCACCCCCACACCCTTCACTAACACCCACCCTCACCCTCCACACCCTTCACTAACACCCACCCTCACCCTCCACACCCTTCACTAACACCCACCCTCACCCTCCACACCCTTCACTAACACCCACCCTCACCCTCCACACCCTTCACTCCCACACACCCTCACCCTCCACAACCTTCACTAACACCCACCCTCACCCCCACACCCTTCACTAACACCCACCCTCACCCTCCACACCCTTCACTAACACCCACCCTCACCCTCCACACCCTTCACTAACACCCACCCTCACCCCCACACCCTTCACTAACACCCACCCTCACCCTCCACACCCTTCACTAACACCCACCCTCACCCTCCACACCCTTCACTAACACCCACCCTCACCCCCACACCCTTCACTAACACCCACCCTCACCCTCCACACCCTTCACTAACACCCACCCTCACCCTCCACACCCTTCACTAACACCCACCCTCACCCTCCACACCCTTCACTAACACCCACCCTCACCCCCACACCCTTCACTAACACCCACCCTCACCCCCACACCCTTCACTCCCACACACCCTCACCCTCCACACCCTTCACTAACACCCACCCTCACCCTCCACACCCTTCACTAACACCCACCCTCACCCTCCACACCCTTCACTCACACACACCCTCACCCTCCACACCCTTCACTAACACCCACCCTCACCCCCACACCCTTCACTAACACCCACCCTCACCCTCCACACCCTTCACTAACACCCACCCTCACCCCCACACCCTTCACTAACACCCACCCTCACCCCCCACACCCTTCACTAACACCCACCCTCACCCTCCACACCCTTCACTAACACCCACCCTCACCCCCACACCCTTCACTCCCATCCACCCTCACCCTCCACGCCCTTCACTAACACCCACCCTCACCCCCACACCCTTCACTCCCATCCACCCTCACCCCCCACACCCTTCACTCCCATCCACCCTCACCCTCCACGCCCTTCACTAACACCCACCCTCACCCCCACACCCTTCACTCCCATCCACCCTCACCCTCCACACCCTTCACTCCCATCCACCCTCACCCCCCACACCCTTCACTCCCATCCACCCTCACCCTCCACACCCTTCACTCCCATCCACCCTCATCCCCCACACCCTTCACTCCCACCCACCCTCACCCCCCACACTCTTCACTCCCATCCACCCTCACTCTTCACTCTCACACACCATCATCCACCACACTCTTCACTCCCATCCACCCTCACCCTTCACTCCCACCCCCTCACACCCCCCACACCCTTCACTCCCACCCCTCACCCCCCACACCCTTCACTCCCACACACCATCACCCCCCACACTCTTCACTCCCATCCACCCTCACTCTTCACTCTCACACACCCTCATCCCCCACACACTTCACTCCCATCCACCCTCACCCTTCACTCCCACACACCATCACCCCCCACACCATTCACTCCCATCCACCCTCACCCCCCCACGCTCTTCACTCCCATTCACCCTCACCCCCACACCCTTCACTCCCACCCCCTCACACCCCCCACACCCTTCACTCCCACACACCATCACCCCCACACCCTTCACTCCCATCCACCCTCTCCCATGTCCCTCAGCAGTTCCCATCCCCAGATAACTCTCCAGTAAATACAATTATGAAAGTGTTTAGTCATTTTGCAGCGTAATTTGGGGTAAAGCCTCACTATATTGGCCTTACGGAAATGGTTCGGGGTATATTTTGAAGGTTTTATTGAAACATTTGAGGCCTTTCCAGAGGGCAGTTCAGAGTCAGCCACTTTGCTGTGGGTTTGGAGTCACGTGTGTGCCAGTCCAGGTAAGGATGGTACCCGAAGGGCATTAGTGACCAAATGACCAATGTAAGGTTTGATCTCTGTGTTATTCTGACCGGCACCAATACAGCCCAATAGGATCCAAGTGAGCTCTGGGTGAGGTGGAGAGTTGAAGCCCGTGACGATATGGAACAGCAAAACAGATCAAAACATTTTGCCAGGATTCAGGATAGAATGTTCCTGTTAGTGCGGGAGTGTAGCTTATAGTGGATAGCTAGAAAGATTGAGTCAAGAAAAAGAACATAGAACATAGAACATTCCAGCACAATACAGGCCCTTCGGCCCTCGATGTTGTGCTGACCTGTGGAACCAATCGGAGGCCCATCTAACCTACACTATGCCATTATCATCCATATAGGTAGAAACAAACTCGCTACCACAGCCACATTTGCTTCCTACCTGCCTATCTCCTTTTCCACCTATCCACTCCACCCTCTCCTCCCTGACCTATCACCTTCATCCCCTCCCCCACTCACCCATTGTACTCTGTGCTACTTTCTCCCCACCCCCACCCTCCTCTAGCTTATCTCTCCACCCTTCAGGTTCACTGCCTTTATTCCTGATGAAGGGCTTTTACCCGAAACGTCGATTTCGAAGCTCCTCGGATGCTGCCTGAACTGCTGTGCTCTTCCAGCACCACTATTCCATTCTCATCCATATGCCTATCCAATGACCATTTAAATGCCCTTAAAATTGGTGAGTCTACTATGGTTCCAGGCAGTACATTCTATTCCCCTACCCTTCTCTCAGTAAAGAACCTACCTCTGACATCAATCCTATATCTATCACCCCTCAATTTAAAGCTATAAATTAAAGAAGCATACATCAGATATAGATAGCAGGGATTGAACAAATCCCTCACGGAGCATAAGGGTAGTGGGGGTACTCAAGCGGAAAAACAGGGGCTCAAAAAGGGGACATGAGATAGAATCCAAAGAAATTCTACAAATACATTAAGGACAAAAGGGTAACCAGGGAATAGGGCCCCTTAAAAATTAGCAAGGCGGCCTTTGTGTGGAACTGCAGGAGATGTGGGGGATACTAAATGAATTATTCCCGTCAGTGTTTACTGTGGAGAAGGACACAGAAGCTGGGGAACTTGGGGAAATAAATAGTGAAATCTTGAAAATGTCCAGATTACAGAGGAGGAAGTGCTGGATGTCTTGAAATGCATAAAAGTGGATAAATCCCCAGGTCCTGATCAGGTGTACCCTAGAACACTGTGGGAAGTTAGAGAAGTGATTGCTGGGCCTCTTGCTGAGATATTTGTATCATCGATAGTCACAGGTGAGGTGCTGGAAGACTGGAGGTTGGAAAACGTGGTGCCACTGTTTAAGAAGGGTGGTAAGGACAAGCCAGGGAACTATAGACCAGTGAGCCTGACCTCAGTGGTGGGCAAGTTGTTGGAGGGAATCCCGAGGGACAGGATGTACATGTATTTCAAAAGCAAAGGACTGATCAGGGATAGTCAACATGGCTAAATGTAGGAAATTGTGTCTCACTAACTTGACTGAGTATTTTGAAGAAGATTGATAGGCAGAGTAGAAGATATTCTCTATACGGACTTCAGCAAAGTGTTCAACTAGGTTCTGCGTGATAGACTGGTTAGCAAGGTTAGATCACATGGAATACAGGGAGAGCTAGCCAATTGGACACAAAATTGCCTTGAAGGGAGGACACAGAGGGTGGTGGTGGAGGGTTGTTTTTCAGACTGGAGGCCTGTGACCAGTGGAGTGCCACAAGGATCAGTGCGGGGTCCTCTACTTTTTGTCATTTACATAAATGATTTGGATGTGAGCCTTAGAGTTATGGTTGGTAAATTTGCAAATTACATCAGAATTGGTGGTATAGTGGACAGCGAAGAAGGTTACCTCAGAGTACAACAGGATCTTGATCAGATGGGCCAATGGGGCGAGGAGTGGCAGACAGAGTTTAATTTAGATAAATGTGATGTGCTGCATTTTGGAAAGGCAAACCAGGGCAGGACTTGCACAGTTTATGGTAGGGACCCTGGCAGTATTGCTGATCTATGGGTACAGATGCACAGTTCCTTGAGAGCCACAGGTAGATCGGACAGTGAAGAAGGCATTTTGAATGCTTGCCTCCATTGGTCAGAGCATTGAGTATTGGAGGTGGGAGTTCATGTTGCAGCTGTACGGGACATTGCTTAGGCCACTTTTGGAATATTGCATTCAGTTCTGATCACCTCACTACAGCAAAGACATTGTGAAACTTGAAAGGGTTCAGGAAAGATTTACAAGGATGTTGCCAGGGTTGGAGGGTTTGAGCTACAGGGAGAGGATGAACAGGCTGGGGCTGTTTTCCCTGGAGCGTCAGAGGCTGAGGGGTGACCTTATAGAGGTTTATAAAATCATGAGGGGCATGGATAGGGTAAATAGACAAAATCTTTTCCCTGGTGTGGGGGAGTCCAGAACTAGAGGGCATAGGTTTAGGGTGAGAGGGGAAAGATATAAAAGAGACCGAGGGAGCAACTTTTTCACACAGAGGGTGGTACGTGTATGGAATGAGCTGCCAGAAGAAGTGGTGGAGGCTGGTACAATTGCAACATTTAAAAGGCATTTGGATGGGTATATGAATAGGAAGGGTTTGGAGGAACAAATGGGACTGGATGGTTAGGATATCAGATCGGCATGGATGAGTTGGACCGAAGGGTCTGTTTCTGTGCTGTATAATTCTATGAGTGGAGCAGGACTATTGCAGATCGGTGAACAATCCCCTGTCAGATGCAGTCCCTCAGGTTTGTGAAGGTTATTACAGCTCGGGATGGATACTGGGATAATCCTGAGCCTGTGCTCGGGAGCTGAGGCCACCGAGGGAGCCAGCAGGGCGTGGCCATTCCGCTGCTCGATGGGTGATCATTGTAGGACAGAAGGTAAGGGCAGGGCAGGATGGGAAAAATAATTCACTGACTGATGACCAGCAGCTGCCAACTCAACACTCCCCTCAAACAGAAGCTCAAACTGATCATATCAAACATGGAACAGCCTTCCTGGAGAACCAGGCATCACGGATAAGGTGATCTGAGCATTAGATACTGCAGCAGGCCATTCAGCCCATCTAGCTGATAATCTGTGACAGTATGAACCCAGAAATAACTGTCAGTCTCAGATGACAGAATGCCAAGTGCTCCCCAGCATCTGCAGCCTGTTGCAGCAGAGAGTTCCAGAAATCCACTGCCGTGTCGTGGGAAAACGTGTCTCTAGATTTCAGGATAGTCTGGCCCTGATTTTAAGGCACTGTACACTCTCGGGAATCCTCAATGAGAAGCGAAGCTCAATGCCCACCCCATTGGCTGTTTTATTAATTCAAAGCTGAGTGACAGTGGGGGAGGAGAGGACCAGAAGATAGGGAACGAGGAGAGTCACTCAAGGTTTGACAGCAGATTGAGGAAGTCGGAATCATTTTTCTCAACTTTTCTTTCAAAGACGTGAGTGTCGCTGTATTTTATTGCCCGTCCCTAGTTGCCCCTTGAGAAGGTGGGGGTGAGCTGCCTTCTCTACACTATCGCCTATCAAATACTCCCAGGACAGGGACAGCACGGGGTTGGATACAGAGTAAAGCTTCCTCTGCACTGTCCCCCATCAAACACTCCCAGGACAGGGACAGCACGGGGTTGGATACAGAGTAAAGCTCTCTCTACACTGACCCCCATCAAACACTCCCAGGACAGGGACAGAGTGGGGATAGATACAGAGTAAAGCTCCCTCTACACTGTCCCCATCAAACACTCCCAGGACAGGGACAGCACGGGGTTGGATACAGAGTAAAGCTCTCTCTACACTGACCCCCATCAAACACTCCCAGGACAGGGACAGAGTGGGGATAGATACAGAGTAAAGCTCCCTCTACACTGTCCCCATCAGCCCCCTACTATTGTCTGAGTAAAGAAACCACCTCTGACATCTGTCCTATATCTATCACCCCTCAATTTAAAGCTATGTCCCCTCGTGCTAGCCATCACCATCTGAGGCAAAAGTCTCTCCCTGTCCACCCTATCTAACCCTCTGATTATCTTATATGTCTCTATTAAGTCACCTCTCAACCTTCTTCTCTCTAACAAAAACAGCCTCAAGTCCCTCAGCCTTTCCTCGTAAGACCTTCCCTCCAGACCAGGCAACATCCCAGTAAATCTCCTCTGAACCCTTTCCAAAGCTCCCATTTCCTTCCGAAAATGCGGTGACCATACTCCACGTGCGGCCGTACCAGAGTTTTGTACAGCTGCAGCATGACCTCATGGCTCCGAAAATATCCCTCTACCTATAAAAGTCAACACACCGTATACCTTCTTAACAACCCTGTCAACCTGGGTGGCAACTTTCAGGGATCTATGTACCTGAACACTGGGATCTCTCTGCTCATCTACCCTACCAAGAATCTTACCATTAACCCAGTACTCTGCATTCCTGTTACTCCTTCCAAAGTGAATCACCCCACACTTTTCTGCATTAAACTCCATTTGCCACCTCTCAGCCCAGCTCTGCAGCTTATCTATGTCCCTCAGTAACCTGCAACATCCTTCGGCACTATCCACAACTCCACCGACATTAGTGTCATCTACAAATTTACTAACCCACCCTTCTACACCCTCATCCAGGTCAGTTATAAAAATGACAAACAGCAGTGGCCCCAAAACAGATCCTTGTGGTACCCCACTAGTAACTGAACTCCAGGATGAACATTTCCCATCAACTACCACCCTCTGTCTTCTTTCAGCTGGTCAATTTCTGATCCAAACCACTAAATCACCCTCAATCCCATGCCTCTGTATTTTGTGCAATAGCCTACCATGGGGAACCTTATCAAACACCTTACTGAAATCCATATACACCACATCAACCACTTTACCCTCATCTACCTGTTTGGTCACCTTCTCAAGGATCTCAATAAAGAGTAAACTTGATAAAGTAAAGAGTAAAGCTCCCTCTACACTGGCTGGGACTGCGACAGCACATGAGAAGCTCATTGAGCTTGTTCCTTTGTACAAGTTATCTGATTCGTTCCCCTCCCTTCCCCACAGCTCGGCCAATGCTTCCTTTTCAAGTACTTGTCCAAATTCCCTAAGAAAGTTCTCATTGATTCTCTTTCCACTGCCCTTTAAGGCAGAGGGCTTTGTCACCACAACAAGCTGATGAGGAAATAAACAAAACTCTCGCTCATCTCTCCCTCTGGTCCACATTGTATTCAGCCTCAGCCCAATGACAGAGCCTCCTGAAACAGCACCCTGCCACAGCTTCAATCACATCGAGTCATTCTCTGTCACAGTCTCTGCTGGATGTACAATCTCAGTCTCCGTGTCTCACAATATGTGCAGTCCCTTGTTACTGGGACTATTCCTTCCTCGTTAAGAATTTGTTTCGTTCTCTGTAAGACTGGTGAATATTAAAATGCAAACTGCAGCTCAATGGAACAAGGCGATAGTCTTCCAGAGTGCGGGGATGTGGAGAGAGTGGGGGGAACTGACTTACACAAAGGCCGATATGTACTGCCAGTGAAACTCAGCTTCTTTCTGAAGCTTTCATTCTTGCCATTTCAGTGACAGCTTTAAATAAAAGCTGCTGTTGGCTTGTGGGGGGGGATTGCCGGGCTCAGTGGAATTTAAATTAATTTGGAGAAAGGGCTGTTTGAGCGGCCAAGGACAAACAAAAATAAAACGGACTGATGAATCGGAAGATTGAAGAATGCAGGGGGATGGAGGGCATGTAAATGTCAAACTGCTGATGGTGCCATTCCAGATTCAGTGAGGAGGTTTCCCTGTGTACTGAGTCAGGAGCTGCCCTTTCCCATTTCTCTTCATAATGACTGCAGAAGGGAGAGGCTGCAGGCTGACGCAGGGCAGTGATGAATCCTGTGTGGGGGATAGCAGGGGTTAAACCCAATCACCGTATCCTGCCTGTCACCCTCCAAATGTGCCTCAATGCAGATTCTGGAATTTGAATTCAATCAAAATCTGAATTAAACTGTTAGCCTCATGGTGAGCGCGCAACCGTTATCACCACCTCCAATCAGAGACAACCTAATCATCGCCCCTTAACATTCAATGGGGTTACCATCACTTAACACTCAACTGTCAACATCCTGGGGGTTACCATTGACCAGAGACTCAACTGGACTCACCACATAAACACCAAAGATCCTCAGGCAGCACCTTCCAAACCCACAACCACTTCCATCTAGAAGGACAAGGGCAGCAGATCCATGGGAACACCACCCCCTGCAAGTTCCCCTCCGAGTCCCTCACCATCCTGACTTGGAAATATATCACCGTTCCTTCAGTGTCACTGGGTCAGAATCCTGGAATTCCCTCCCTAAGGGCATTGTGGGTCTACCCACAGCACATGGACTGCAGCGGGTCAAGAAGGCAGCTCACCCCCACCTTCTCAAGGGGCAACTAGGGACGGGGTAATAAAGATTAAAAATCCCATCCATTAATCAAAAATAAAGTAAGAAAATTGTGGAAAACTCATATCATACTTGAAACATTAACACTGTTTCTCTCCCTATAGACACTGCCAGACCTGCTGAGTTTCTCCAGCACACTCTTTACTTGCTTCGCTCATTCAACCACCTATCCTGGGAGTCTCTCTATCGGGATCCGTATCCCAGGGGAGTCTCTCTATCGGGATCCCTATCCCAGTGGGAGTCTCTCTATTGGGATCCTTATCCCGGGAGTCTCTCTATCGGGATCCCTATCCTGGGAGTCTCTCTATCGGGATCCTTATCCCAGGGAGTCTCTCTATCGGGATCCCTATCCCAGAGGGAGTCTCTCTATCGGGATCCCTATCCTGTGGGAGTCTCTCTATCAGGATCCCTATCCCAGAGAGAGTCTCTCTATCGGGATCCCTATCCCGTGGGAGTCTCTCTATCGGGATCCCTATCCCAGAGGGAGTCTCTCTATCGGGATCCCTATCCCAGGGAAGTCTCTCTATCGGGATCCTTATCCCAGGGAGTCTCTCTATCGGGATCCCTATCCCAGAGGCAGGCTCTCTATCGGGATCCCTACCCCGGGGAAGTCTCTCTAACGGGATTGCTATCCCAGAGGCAGGCTCTCTATTGGGATCCCTATCCCAGTGAGTCTCTCAATTGGGATTCCTATCCCAGAGGGTGTGCCCATCCAGTTCCCTCTCTAAGTTTTCCTGTTCTGCAGGAATCTCGGTGAGAACCATGCAGACAGTTTGTTGTCCTCAGGAATGGCATGGTTTCTCCCACACAAGCTGTCTGAGAGCGCCACATGGAGGGCTCACCAGGAGGTGGGCAAATGATAAACACAACATGCATTCGGAGAGGTCCATCATCACAGCAGGAAACAGAGGAGCATGCAAAAATAAAAACTGGGAAAGCAGGAACAAACCAGAAAAGGTGTGAGATCTCTGACGCTGGAAAGATGGAGAAAGGTTGATGCTGTGACTAATTCCCCGGATTCGAGCGTTGTATTCTGGAGGGAAGGAATGAAAGGGAGAAGTTGCATGATGGAGAGCTGAGAAGGGGTAGACATGTGAAGCACATGGAGAAAAAGCAATGAAAATGGAAGGTACATGCAAACAGATCAGGGTCAGTACATCGGCTCCCTCAGTATCCTCTCTCACACAATTACTACTGTCTCTCAGTCCTCTCTCTCTCTCTCAGTCTGTCTGTCTGTCCCTCTCAGGGAGATATCTGTGCACTGACTGGTGTCTCTCAGTCCCCCCCTTTCTCTCTCAGGGAGATATCTGTACACTGACTGGTGTCTCTCAGTCCCCTACCTATCGCTCAGTGAGATATCAGTGCACTGACTGGTGTCTCTCTGTCCCCTCTCTCTTTCTCAGGGAGATATCTGTACACTGACTGGTGTCTTTCAGTCCCCTATCTCTCTCTCAGGGAGATATCTGTACACTGACTGGTGTCTCTCAGTCCCCTCTCTCTCTCTCTCTCTCAGGGAGATATCTGTACACTGACTGGTGTCTCTCAGTTCCCCCTCTCTCTCAGGGAGATATCTGTACACTGACTGGTGTCTCTCAGTTCCCCCTCTCTCTCAGGGAGATATCTGTACACTGACTGGTGTCTCTCAGTCCCCTCTCTCTCTCTCTCTCTCAGGGAGATATCTGTACACTGACTTGTGTCTCTCAGTCCCCTCTCTCTCAGGGAGATATCTGTACACTGACTGGTGTCTCTCAGTCCTCTCTCTCTCAGGGACATATCTGTACACTGACTGGTGTCTCTCAGCCCCCTCTCTCTCTCTCAGGGAGATATCTGTCCACTGACTGGTGTCTTTCAGTCCCCTATCTCTCTCTCAGGGAGATATCTGTGCACTGACTGGTGTCTCTCAGTCCCCTCTCTCTCTCTCTCTCTCTCTCTCTCTCTCTCTCTCTCTCAGGGAGATATCTGTACACTGACTGGTGTCTCTCAGTCCCCTCTCTCTCTCTCAGGGAGATATCTGTACACTGACTGGTGTCTCTCAGTCCCCTCTCTCTCAGGGAGATATCTGTACACTGACTGGTGTCTCTCAGTCCCCTCTCTCTCAGGGAGATATCTGTACACTGACTGGTGTCTCTCAGTCCTCTCTCTCTCAGGGAGATATCTGTACACTGACTGGTGTCTCTCAGTCCCCTCTCTCTCTCTCAGGGAGATATCTGTACACTGACTTGTGGGTCTCAGTCCCCTCTCTCTTTCTCAGGGAGATATCTGTACACTGACTGGTGTCTTTCAGTCCCCTATCTCTCTCTCAGGGAGATATCTGTGCACTGACTGGTGTCTCTCAGTCCCCTCTCTCTCTCTCAGGGAGATATCTGTACACTGACTGGTGTCTCTCAGTCCCCTCTCTCTCTCTCTCTCTCTCTCTCTCTCTCTCAGGGAGATATCTGTACACTGACTGGTGTCTCTCAGTCCCCTCTCTCTCTCTCAGGGAGATATCTGTACACTGACTGGTGTCTCTCAGTCCCCCCTCTCTCTCTCAGGGAGATATCTGTACACTGACGGGTGTCTCTCAGTCCCCCCTCTCTCTCTCAGGGAGATATCTGTTCACTGACTGGTGTCTCTCAGTCCCCTCTCTCTCTCAGGGAGATATCTGTACACTGACTGGTGTCTCTCAGTCTCCCCTCTCTCTCTCTCAGGGAGATATCTGTACACTGACTGGTGTCTCTCAGTCCCCCCTCTCTCTCTCTCAGGGAGATATCTGTACACTGACTGGTGTCTCTCAGTCCTCTCTCTCTCTCTCAGGGAGATATCTGTACACTGACTGGTGTCTCTCAGTCCCCTCTCTCTCTCTCTCTCTCTCAGGGAGATATCTGTACACTGACTGGTGTCTCTCAGTTCCCCCTCTCTCTCAGGGAGATATCTGTACACTGACTGGTGTCTCTCAGTCCCCTCTCTCTCTCTCTCTCAGGGAGATATCTGTACACTGACTGGTGTCTCTCAGTTCCCCCTCTCTCTCAGGGAGATATCTGTACACTGACTGGTGTCTCTCAGTCTCCTCTCTCTCAGGGAGATATCTGTACACTGACTGGTGTCTCTCAGTTCCCCCTCTCTCTCAGGGAGATATCTGTACACTGACTGGTGTCTTTCAGTCCCCTATCTCTCTCTCAGGGAGATATCTGTGCACTGACTGGTGTCTCTCAGACCCCTCTCTCTCTCTCTCTCTCTCTCAGGGAGATATCTGTGCACTGACTGGTGTCTCTCAGTCCCCTATCTCTCTCTCGGGGAGATATCTGTACACTGACTGGTGTCTCTCAGTCCTCTCTCTCTCTTAGGGAGATATCAGTGCACTGACTGGTGTCTCTCAGTCCCCTCTCTCTCTCAGGGAGATATCTGTGCACTGACTGGTGTCTCTCAGTCCCCTCTCTCTCTCAGGGAGATATCTGTACACTGACTGGTGTCTTTCAGTCTCCTCTCTCTCTCTCTCTCAGGAAGATATCTGTGCACTGACTGGTGTCTCTCAGTCCCCTCTCTCTCTCAGGGAGATATCTGTGCACTGACTGGTGTCTCTCAGTCCCCTCTCTCTCTCAGGGAGATATCTGTACACTGACTGGTGTCTTTCAGTCTCCTCTCTCTCTCTCTCTCAGGAAGATATCTGTGCACTGACTGGTGTCTCTCGGTCCCCTCTCTCTCTCTGTCTCAGGGAGATATCTGTACACTGACTGGTGTCTCTCAGTCCCCTCTCTCTCAGGGTGATATCTGTGCACTGACTGGTGTCTCTCAGTCCTCTCTCTCTCTTAGGGAGATATCTGTGCACTGACTGGTGTCTCTCAGTCCCCTTTTTCTCTCGCTCGGGGAGATATCTGTGCACTGACTGGTGTCTCTCAGTCCTCTCTCTCTCTTAGGGAGATATCTGTGCACTGACTGGTGTCTCTCAGTCCCCTCTCTCTCTCAGGGAGATATCAGTGCACTGACTGGTGTCTCTCAGTCCTCTCTCTCTCTTAGGGAGATATCTGTGCACTGACTGGTGTCTCTCAGTCCCCTCTCTCTCTCTCAGGGAGATATCTGTGCACTGACTTGTGTCTCTCAGTCCCCTCTCTCTTTCTCAGGGAGATATCTGTACACTGACTGGTGTCTTTCAGTCCCCTATCTCTCTCTCAGGGAGATATCTGTACACTGACTGGTGTCTCTCAGTCCCATCTCTCTCTCAGGGAGATATCTGTGCACTGACTGGTGTCTCTCAGTCCCCTCTCTCTCTCTCAGGGAGATATCAGTGCACTGACTGGTGTCTCTCAGTCCTCTCTCTCTCTCAGGGAGATATCTGTGCACTGACTGGTGTCTCTCAGTCCCCTTTTTCTCTCTCTCGGGGAGATATCTGTGCACTGACTGGTGTCTCTCAGTCCTCTCTCTCTCTTAGGGAGATATCTGTGCACTGACTGGTGTCTCTCAGTCCCCTCTCTCTCTCAGGGAGATATCAGTGCACTGACTGGTGTCTCTCAGTCCTCTCTCTCTCTTAGTGAGATATCTGTGCACTGACTGGTGTCTCTCAGTCCCCTCTCTCTCTCAGGGAGATATCTGTACACTGACTGGTGTCTCTCAGTCCCCTCTCTCTCTCAGGGAGATATCTGTGCACTGACTGGTGTCTCTCAGTCCCCTATCTCTCTCTCGGGGAGATATCTGTGCACTGACTGGTGTCTCTCAGTCCCCTCTCTCTCTCAGGGAGATATCTGTGCACTGACTGGTGTCTCTCAGTCCCCTCTCTCTCTCAGGGAGATATCTGTACACTGACTGGTGTCTCTCAGTCCCCTCTCTCTCTCAGGGAGATATCTGTACACTGAGTGGTGTCTCTCAGTCCTCTCTCTCTCTTAGGGAGATATCTGTGCACTGACTGGTGTCTCTCAGTCCCCTTTTTCTCTCTCTCGGGGAGATATCTGTGCACTGACTGGTGTCTCTCAGTCCTCTCTCTCTCTTAGGGAGATATCTGTGCACTGACTGGTGTCTCTCAGTCCCCTCTCTCTCTCAGGGAGATATCAGTGCACTGATTGGTGTCTCTCAGTCCTCTCTCTCTCTTAGGGAGATATCTGTGCACTGACTGGTGTCTCTCAGTCCCCCCTCTCTCTCAGGGAGATATCTGTACACTGACTGGTGTCTCTCAGTCCCATCTCTCTCTCAGGGAGATATCTGTGCACTGACTGGTGTCTCTCAGTCCCCTCTCTCTCTCAGGGAGATATCAGTGCACTGATTGGTGTCTCTCAGTCCTCTCTCTCTCTTAGGGAGATATCTGTGCACTGACTGGTGTCTCTCAGTCCCCCCTCTCTCTCAGGGAGATATCTGTACACTGACTGGTGTCTCTCAGTCCCATCTCTCTCTCAGGGAGATATCTGTGCACTGACTGGTGTCTCTCAGTCCCCTCTCTCTCTCTCAGGGAGATATCTGTGCACTGACTGGTGTCTCTCAGTCCCCTTTTTCTCTCTCTCGGGGAGATATCTGTGCACTGACTGGTGTCTCTCAGTCCTCTCTCTCTCTTAGGGAGATATCTGTGCACTGACTAGTGTCTCTCAGTCCCCTCTCTCTCTCAGGGAGATATCAGTGCACTGACTGGTGTCTCTCAGTCCTCTCTCTCTCTTAGGGAGATATCTGTGCACTGACTGGTGTCTCTCAGTCCCCTCTCTCTCTCAGGGAGATATCTGTACACTGACTGGTGTCTCTCAGTCCCCTCTCTCTCTCAGGGAGATATCTGTGCACTGACTGGTGTCTCTCAGTCCCCTATCTCTCTCTCGGGGAGATATCTGTGCACTGACTGGTGTCTCTCAGTCCCCTCTCTCTCTCAGGGAGATATCTGTACACTGACTGGTGTCTCTCAGTCCCCTCTCTCTCTCAGGGAGATATCTGTACACTGACTGGTGTCTCTCAGTCCCCTCTCTCTCTCTCAGGGAGATATCTGTACACTGACTGGTGTCTCTCAGTCCCCTCTCTCTCTCAGGGAGATATCTGTACACTGACTGGTGTCTCTCAGTCCTCTCTCTCTCTCGGGGAGATATCTGTGCAGTGTCTGATGTCTCTCACTATTTGACCTCCCACAGCTGGTCGGATGTAGCACCGATATTAAAAATTTAATGGAAAATGGTGAACCGCAGAAATGTGAAGAGAGCGAAGTTAGAAAAAAGATGATTTCAGCATCGAAGCGAGAGGAGTGGGTGTGGGAACACGATTCCGAGGAACAGGAAGAGGCCCTTAACTCCATTGGACTAACACACCATTCAGTTAGATCACCTTCCAGTGTAACGGAACTCCAGTGCACACCTTTCTCAGGTCTCTGTATACCTTTGGCGAACAAATCTAACCTTAAAATTAAAATGATAAATTGATCACAGGGGCAAGGAGAGGGTAAGGTGAGGGTTGGAGGGATGCGTGAGGGCGCAAGAGAGAATCAGAGAGTGAATGGAAAAGTAGGGAGGTGTAGGTGGTTAGAGGGAGGGGTGAGAGGAGTCGAGGGAGTGGTGTGGTGTGAGGGGGAGATGACAGGAAGGTCCAAGAGGAGGGAAGGGCAGAGGGAAATATTAGGTTGGCAGGAGAATGATGAAGTGAAATCAGCAGAAGGTAATAATTGGGATAAGGACAGTGAATGTACACTCTACTCTTTGCATTCGGACAACACAACCATCAGTGGGAAGGTACGTGATGAGACTGTCATGCAGGGCCTGCAGAGGGATACAGACGGGTGAAGCGAGTAGACAACAACTCAGCGGATGGAATTCAATCTGAGAAAATGTCAGGTTACACACTTGGGCAGGAAGAACAGAGGGGCTGAGTATTATTTTCAGTTCAGAAAGCAGTAACACAAAGGATTTGGGAGTTTCTGTCCATGATTCACAATACGCTGCTACCCAAATTCAGTGGGAAATAGGTAAGACAAATGGAACCCTGGTCTTTATTCCAAAGGGGATGGAGAATAAAAGTCAGGAGGTTTTGCTAAAACTATACAAGGCCACAGTGAGACCCCAGCTGGAATACTGTGAAGAGTTTGGGGCCCCCCTTATCTAAGGAAAGGCTGACATTGGGGGCAGTCCCGATCCCGGGGATGGAGGGACTGTTTCATGAGGAGAGGGTGAGTAGGTTGGGCCTGTACTCAATGGGGGTTAGAAAAATGAGAGGTGACCTTATTGAAACATACAAGATTCTGAGGGGCCTTGAGATGGGGGATGTGGAGAGGCTGTTTCCCCGTGTGGGAGAGTCTAGGGCCAGAGGGGCATCATCTCAGAGTAAGGGGTCACCCCATTGAAGACAGAGATGGGGAGGAATTTCCTCTCTCACAGGGGAGTGAACCTGTGGAACCCTTTCCCACAGAGAGCTGTCGAGGCTGGGTCATTCAGGATATTCAAGGCTGAGAGAGACAGATATTTAATCAGGAAGGGAATGGTGGGTTAGGGGAAAAGGCAGGAAAGTGGGGTTGAGGATGATCAGATCAGCCATGACCTCAGTGAATGGCAGAGCAGACTCGATGGGCTGAATGGCCTACCCCTGCTCCTACATCTCATGCTGTTAAATTCCCCTTTGAAAATGCCATGCCCATATACTCCCGATTTAAGTACAAAGCTATCAAAGAGCAGCTGAATATATAACCTGACACAGGTGAAACTGCGTGGACACCACACCCGAATGAAATCCCGAAATACTCCATCTCCATCGAGTTAGTATTTGGGCGAGTTGGATTGTCTTCAACACTTTCCTGTCAGTCGCATCTGATCAGCTGAGTGAGCTGTCCAGACGCTGTACTGAGTCAATGCCCAATAGACACTCCAGACCCTCACAAGTGAGCCTGGACTGTGAGGCCCAACAGCTATCAGACTGCAGGGGCATCACATCTGTACCTCATTCCGCCCTCCTGAGCAATAATCAGGGCACACTTACATTCCTGGTTATTCAAGTATTGTTGTCTCCATCAGACTGATTGAACCAGGTGGAATGGTCCCACCCTGCTCCACCCTCTCACAATCCCACTCACCCATCCTCCCAAAGTCCTACCTGACCTGCCCCCATTCTCCACACTCCCATCTATTTACCTTCCTCCAAGAACCCTCAGTCCCCACTTTTCTCCTATTTCCCTCAATCTAACGCTGTCCTGGGCGGCCCAGTGACTCAGTGGTTAGCACTGCTGCCTCACAGCGTCAGGGACCTGGGTTCAATTCCCACCTCGGGTGACTGTGTGTGTGTGGAGTTTGCACATTCTCCCCGAGTCTGCGTGGGTTCCCTCCGGGTGCTCTGGTTTCCTCCCACAGTCCAAAGATGTGCAGGTTAGCATGGATCGGTCATGGGAAATTACCAGTAGTGCCCAGGAATGTGCAGATTAGGTGGGATAGCCATAGGAAAAGCAGAGATATAGGGTAGAGGGTTATGTCTGAGTGGGATACTTTTAAGAGGATTGGTGTGGAATTGATGGGCTGAATGGCCTGCTTCTACATGGTAGGGTTTCTATGATTGATGCTTCAATCCCACCTGACCGATTCCCTGCTGCCCACCCTCCCTGAGGTGGTTATGCCATCAGTATGATCTCTCACACAGACTCCCACGCTCACATCCTCACTTTGTTCCCTGAGATCGGAAGCAAGTCCCCACATTTGGAGTATTGTGCGTAGTTTTGGGCCCCGTATCTCAGGAAGGATGTACTGGCCCTGGAGCGGGTTCAGAGGAGGTTCACGAGAATGGTCCCAGGAATGAAAGGCTTAACATATCAGGAATGTTTGAGGATTCGGGGTCCAGACTCGATGGAGTTTAGAAGGATGAGGGGGGACCTAGTTAAAACATACAGAATACTGAATGGCCTGGTCAGAGTGGATGTTGGGTAGAAGCTTCCTTCGTTGGGAGAGACTAGGGCCCGAGCCTTAGAGTAAAGGGAAGACCTTTCAGAACGGAGATAAGGAGAAACACTTTCACCCAGAGAGTGGGGGGTCGATGGAATTCACTGCCAAAGGGGGTTGTGGAGGCCAGGTCACTGAGTATAATTTAAGACTGACCCAGATAGGTTCCTGAGTATCAAGGGGATCAAGGGTTAGGGGGAGGAAGTGGAAGAATGGAGGTGAGAATCTTATCAGCCAGGATTGAACGGCTGAGCAGACATGATGGGCTGAATGGCCTGATTTCTGCTCCTCTGTCTTATGGTCTTCTTAGCTTGGATTCCAGACTTTGTTCCATTCCAGATTCCACCTGAATGTGTGCAGCAGAGAACCTCCACAGAATTTCCCACTTGTCAGAGAATGATCAGGATCCTGTTCTGGAGAGACAGCGATCCCATTGGGAAGCCGTCAGGAAAGAGATGAGGAGGGGGCTACATAACATCGGGAAATTAGGAGGAGCTCCTGAGAATGTGTCACTTTTAAAAAAGATTCCACTTTCAATTTCCTGAATCTCTCGGTTACGATCGGATGGTTTCACTGAGGGATCGGGTTAATTTGTTTTACGGCAACTTGGCCCCTGGTGGTGTGGCCTATACGAGACAGCCCTTCCCCCACTCCCTCCCTCCCCCTCCCCCACAGCCTCCCCCTCCCCCACACTCTCCCCCATTGCCCCCTCTCCCACGCTGCCTCCCCCTCCCTCTCGCCACCGCCCCCTCCCTCCCCCTCCTCCACTGCCTCCCCTCGCCCACAGCCCCCCCACTCCCTCCCCCTCCCCACCCCTCCCCCACTCCCTGCCGCACAGCCTCACCCGCCCCTAATCTGTCCACTTCCCCCACTCCGTCCCCCTCCCCCATTGCCGCATCCCCCACTGCCCCCCCACCCCCTCCCCCACTGCCCCCCCACCCCCTCCCCCACTCCCTCCCCCATCCCCTCCCCCACACCCTCCCCCTCCCCCTCTCCCCCCACTGCCTCCCTCCTATTTCTGCCATACCCTTGCCTTCTCCATTCGATGTTGCCCATCCCAGGCCCCTGGGCACTTCCCTGATGCCCTGCCTGGAGAAATGAGGGGGTTTCTTGCCAATTCTTACCTGCCACCCGCTGAGCCACCAGTCCCTCCAAGTTATAATGTTCTTCCTCGGGCATCCTGGTGATGCCATCAAAGCTGGCAGATTTGACGGGAGCCTGTGCCACAGTGTAGGATGGGAACGTGGCTCCACTGTAGGGGGTGAATGGTGGATCCAGAGAGGATGACTTGGCGCTGAGACCTCGTCTGTAACTTGTGGCTGTGGTGTCAGCTGGCTGCGCCAACTGGCTGAGATGGCCATAGTTTGGGTAATAGGCACTGCCAGGGATAGACTGGTGTTCCTGAGGCGGATAGGCACTCTGTAGGCCATTGTCCACGTGTCTCTGATCTTGTCCCGGTGAGCTCTGGTGGGTGAGATCAGTGGTGCGTGCCAATGGTTGACTTGGCGTAGACAGGTTGGCAGACACAGTGGACGTCTGGGCGCTGTCTGGGACGTTGGCCTGAGGGGTGGGCTCACTCTGAAACCTTTTGGCCTGAGACAAGGAAGGATCGAGGTCCAGCATGAGGATGTTGAGGGCCTCGATGGACTGTTCAATCTCCTGCTGGGAGGCCATCCTTGGGAACGCCGGGATGTTGTGGCTTTGCAGCGTGGGTTCGGAGCTGCTGTGCTGTGGGCTCTGAGTTCTCAGAGTGCTGCCGCTGGGTCCCTCCGGCAGCCCGTTGGCCTGTGGGTGCAACAGTGACCAGCTGCCCTGCTGCTGCCAACTACTCAAGCCTCTCTGAACGGCATCTCTGCTGCTGGTACTTCGCGCCGGTGTCTGGGGCACCGGCTCATGCCTGGAGCTATCCGGTGTGCTGAATGACTGTGAGCGATACATGGCGTTCGGGCCAGTAGGGTAGGACTGTTGGACAATGGCTGTCTGAGGCTGTTGGATGCAGCTTGGCATGGTGTAAGTGACGGGCTGGGGGCTGGAGATGACAGGGACCAAGTGAGCCCGTGGAGCTGGGGCTTGTCCAGTCTGCGTCAGGCTGTTGCTTCTCGGGATGTTTTTGGTGTAACCAGGTTCCGCCGACTCTGGGTCACTGTAGCCCCCTCGCTGGGGTTTGTTGGTGTAACCCAATGGCGGCCCATTGGGCACAAGCCCGGTCTGGTCCATGGGAGGAGACTCGCGGTAGTTCGCTTCTCCTGCTGCTGAGGGGTAGGCACCCTCAAAGGACGAGAGGGTCCCCACGCTGTCAACGCTGTTCAGGTCATGGTTGGGCAAGTCGTCATCGAGAATGTCAGTCTCCCGCTCAGCGTTGGCCAATGGCAGGTCGCCGTTGACGTGGACCTGGGCAGGGACCAGCACGTGGTGCGCTCCGGCCGAGACGGTGAGCCCAGCTGCCCGGGTGTGCATGGGCGCCTCACTGTCCAGGCCGAACCCGCTGAGTAAACGGTCAAGTTCCCTCCTCTCCTCAGGTGAGATGCCTTGGGTACTGGCGGGCGGTGGCTCGTCGGTCTTGTCGGTTTTGGTGGAGGCGGTGGAATTGCCCGAGTCACTGCTCACCGAGAGGGTGTGCTCGATGTGATTGGGCACTCCGGGTAAGGGAATACCGTTGGCAGTGACCGGATTGGCCGTCCCATCGGTCAAATCCTTCTTCTTTACTTTGGCGTACAGACTCCCATCCAAAGGGCCCTGGGTGTGCACCACATCTACAAGAAACCACAATGGAAACCCATCAAACTGCCATCGGATTAACAACCAGACCCTCTCTGCTCACGGTGCCCTCCAAGTGTTACAGACCAGGGCTCAAACAAGAAATATGAGGGTAAAAACACAGAGAGACAATACAGGCCTCAATGGTCCAACTCCAGGGGGATACAGGAGCAGAGAGACCTCAGGGTTCACGTACATGATCCTCTGAAGGTGGCTGGGCAAGGTGGAACAGTTACTCAGAAATCTTATAGGATCCTTGGGTTTATTAATAGAGGCACAGAATATAGAAGAAAGGAAGTGATGCTCCACCTCTACACATCATTGGTCAGGCCACATTTGGAGCATCATGTTCAGATCTGGGCACCTTATTTAAGGAAGGATATTAAAGTCCTGGAGAGAGTTCAAAGGGGATTTCCTGGAATGATCCCAGGAATAAGGGATTTTCGATACAGGGAAAGATCAGAGAGATTGGGCTTATTCCCCTTGGGACAGAGAAGGTTAAGAGGTGACCTCACTGAGGTGTTCAAAATGATGAACCGTATTGACAGGGTAAAGAGGGATATTCTGGTTCCACTGGTTGGTATGTCAGTAACTAGAGCAGTCACAATTTTAAGATTGTCAGTGAAAGAGTTCGGAGTGAGATGGGGAGAAACTCTGTTACTCAGAGAGTGGTTAGGATTTGGAATGTGCTATCTGGGAGAGGGGGGGAGGGGGATTCCATAGGAGGTTTCAGAAGAGAGCTGGGAATGTGTTTGAAAGGGATGAGGTGAGAGGGTTACGGAGATTGGCAAAAGTGAGGGCTGCAGATGCTGGAAATCAGAGTCCAGATTAGAAAAGGTGTTGGAAAAGCACAGCAGGTCAGGCAGCATCCGAGGAGCAGGAAAATCAACGCTTCAGGAAAAAGTCCTTCATCAGGAATCTACAGAGATAGGGCTGGAGAGTGGGACTGGCTGGGTAGCTCTTTCAGGAGCTGGTACAGACACGATGGGGTGAATGGACTCCTTCTGTGTCTCTATGATTCTCTTAGAACTGAGCCAGAAGTCACATGACACCAGGTTATAGTCCAACAGGTTTATTTGAAATCACAAGCTTTCAGAGCACTTAGTGTTGTGTGACTTTTGACCTTGTCCATCTCAGTCCAACACCAGCACCTCTTTTTCAAATATAAGAACTCATCTGCTCTTCAAAATAGTGTTCCCCAAGGACACAATAGCATCTCTGACAGCATAGCATTCCCTCAGCCCTGCTCTGGTAAGAGGTAGTCTGGATTACATACTCATATCTCTGGAGTAGACCTTGAACCCATGACCTTCTAACTGGGTGGGGAGTGAGGAAGAGCTGAGTGATACACAAATGCAATGAGTCAGAATTTGCTCTGAAGCTGTGTGTGAAATAACACACTGTTACCAATGAACAGATCATCCAGTAACTCCTGCTGAAGAAGAGATTCATCATGAAATGTCTGAAGTTTCTGGACAAAATGTGCTGCTCCAATGTTCACTTTGTGAAAATAAATAGAGAGTAATCTCTGTATCTGTGGGTCTGGTTTCCACAGTGTCAGTTACCCACAGTTTACCACAGACCAAACATTTTACAGGGACATTCCGGAACCAGGCACCAGGTCGGGGGGGAGGGGGAATCTGGGAAGGTCAATTTCCCATTGAAATGAATGAGTTCGCGATTATCTGCAGTTTCAGGTTTCTGCGGTGGGTCTTAGAACGCATCCCCCATGGGTACAGGGGGGACTACTGGACCGTAAACAAGCCTGTAACCCAAACCTCCTCAATAAAAACAAAAAGTGCTGGAGAAACTCTGCAGGTCTGGCAGCATTTGTGGAGAGAAAGCAGAGATAATGTTCTGGATCTAATCTGACTCCTCTTCAGAACCGAAGACTGAAGTGTGAAATCTGGTTTGGCAGAAAGGTCGCTACACTCAAAACAGTAACTCTCTCTCTCTCTTGCTCTCTCCAGAGATGCTGCCAGACCTGCTGAGTTTTTCCAGCACTTTCTGTTTCTGTTTCAGGATCCACATTTCTTTGTTTGATTCAAACCCCTTTTTAGATACGAATAGCTATAAATTACAAGATCAAGTTGACTGTGGTCAATTTAATTCTTGGACTCGCCTCTTCAGTTGGAGTTAATATTGAGGGTTAATCACTTTCTCTATTACAGAAAATGAACAATTAACAGAATCAATTCCTTCAGGTATTGAAATAGTTGGTAAGGTTTTAAAAGTGGCAAAGTTAATTAAATAAAATGCATTTTTCCTTTGTCATCTTTTCCTTTCTCATTTACTCCAAATAGTCTTTCCCTCTTTTGATTTCTTCCTTTCCTGATTTTATTCTAATCCACCCAGTCATTCCTCCCTTTTCCACTTTTAGAATCCCTACAGTGTGGAAGCAGGCCATTCAGCCCATCAAGTCCACCCAGACCCATCCCCACTACCCCACAGCCCTGCATTTCCCATGGCTAATCTACTTAACCTATACATCTTCGAATTGTGGGAGGAAACCGGAGCACCCGGGGGAAACCCACGCAGACTCGGGGAGAAGGTGCAGACTCCACACAGACAGTCGCCTGAGGGTGGGGTACCTGGCGCTGTGCTAACTGCTGAGCCACCCAGTAATAACTCCAGGAGACCACATCCTTCAGTAAGGTCCCAAATGTTCCATTGCCCCTGCTGAATTGTCCCACTTTGTGGGATTTTTCTTTATTTGTTAATGGTACATGGGCATCACTGGGTAGAATAACATTTACTCTCCATCCTGAGTTGTCTTGTAAAAGCTGGTAATTGTCAAGCAACATTCATGCCACACAAACACCAGGCTACAACCATCACCAAGAAGAGACAATGTCCACTTGACATTCAATGGCGTTACCATCACTGAATCCCTCATTAGCAGGTCAGAGACTGGGAATACTGCGGAGAGTAACTCCCCTCCTGACTCCCCAAAGTCTGTCCACCATCTCCAAGGCCCAAGTCCGGAGTGTGATGGAATACTCCCCACTTGCCCTGGATGGGGGCAGCTCCAACAACACTCAAGAAACTCAACACCTACAAGATGCACTGCAGAAACTCACCAAAGATCCTCATACAGCAATTTTCAAACCCACAACCACTTCAATGTAGGAGGACAAGGGCAGCAGATCCATGGGAACACCACCCCCTGCAAGTTCCCCTCCAAGCCCCTCACCATCCTGACTTGGAAATATATCACCGTTCCTTCAGTGTCACTGGGTCAGAATCCTGGAATTCCCTCCCTAAGGGCATTGTGGGTCTACCCACAGCCAATGACACCCACATCCTGTGAACAAAGACTTAAAAATCTTGCAGGTGGACAAAAAGAAATTTTGAGCATGAATTTTGGAAGGAAACTTCTAATGGACAGGCCACTTTGACAGCTCTGCCTCGTCAAGTGAGGTACATTGCTGTCAGCCTGCAGTCAGTATATAAAGGGTTACACACTGCACACAAACCCACTCTCAGCCTGTCTCCTGGCTAAGAGTAAGAACGCAACAGGATTCTACTTTGTTCATGTCTCTGTCCACCAGCCAGAAATGAATTCCACTCACAACCCCTGCACCTCAGTAATGTGTAACGGAAAGCAAGGTGCACTCCCATCTGTGTTAATGTGCCTGATTATCATCAGCCCTGTCACGAAAATCAAACGTGTCTGACCCTCTCAGATCCTTGCAAACCTCGGTTAAATCTCACACGTCAACACCACACTCACCCCCGGGGCTGAAGCTGAGCTGAGGAGGGCGAAGCCTCCGAAAGCATCTGAAAAGCCTACCTTGCGAATGCTGTCTATCACCTCAAAGCAGAAAGACTCTCTGTCCGTGTAAACGTTGACTGTGCCGGAAAGGGAGGCAGAATTCAAAATCCACACCAGAGATAAAGCGAGGGTAGAACTTAAAGAGAGAGAGAGAGAGAGAGAGAGAGAGCTATTCCTGCAGTCACTGTGCGTGAGTGGGAAGTGTTCTGCAGATGACTGTTCTATAAATTCAACCTCCACCTGGTATACACTTATCAACTCTGAGCTGTGTGCTTGTGAGTGACATCAGCTCCCAGGGAGCAAGCCCTGAACCAGTCCAGAGAAACACAACAGACTCAGGAAAAATCATTCTTTTTCCAACCTCCACAAGACAGACCTCAGGCATGGAGAGATCCCAACTATCGGCAGACGGGAATTTTCCAGCTGTCCGCTCCACAGGAAGAGCAAAGTTAGATACTTTTTTTTCTCTCTGAAGTGAAACCTTTTTTTGAAGACACTGGTCATGATTCAGAGCTCTGGAATTTTATCGAAGGAAATAGAAGCTGGATCACTGAAAACACAATGTCCCAGCCCCAGATCTCACCAACAACCCTGTGTAACGAGACACACTGACAACAGACAGTTCACTGGCTCCCTGCACACTCACTGCCAGAGCCTATGTTATAGGTACAAGCCCCCAAGAGGTGTTTTGGCACAGAAACAGGAACGAAAGTGCACTGGCCACATTTATTTCATTATTCATTTATGTAGACACTGGAATTTATTATCCAGACAGAAATAAAGAAATTGTTGTGGGTCTGGAGTCACATGTAGACCAGATCGAGTAAGGAAAGCAGATTTCCCTCCCTAAAGGGCATCAGTCAACCATCGTACACCCCAAACCAACACCAGCGTCTCCAAACCCACTTCATCATTGAAATATTTCTGCAACAATTGATAGCAGTTTTCTGATTTTTATTGAATTCAAACTTCACCGCCTGCTGGAGTGGGATTCAAACCCCATCCCTTCCCAATCCTGAACACTAGCCCTGGGTTTGAGGAGTCACTAACCCTAGTGACACTCACACTGCACCAAACAGGGGCAGGGGAAACCAGGCTGCTTCATCATTGGCTTCATCACATGAGTCGGTGAGCTGGAAAGGTTTAGCGTTCTTGGTTCTGATTGATGTCAGGGGAAGCTTACACAGCAATGATGAGCTGTGAGGGGCACTGAGTTTATTCCAGCAGCTAATCCCATTGGGCAGATTGACGGAGGTGGTGTTTCCACAGGCTGGGACCAGGGGCCAGTTGGACAGTGGGACAGTGATGGAAATAGACAACGCATTGACTGAGCTCTGTGCACAGTCAGCGAGCCCTGTGCCCACCATCTGAGTGAGGCTGAAACCAGACTTTAAACTGGTTCTTTAAACTGTATCCACTTCACCATTCGGCCCATCTGGATAAGAGGTGATAGCAGCCCCATAACTTTGTGCTGATTTTTCTCTAAACAGAGTGTGGGGTTTGGGACAGTTCCTTCAGTGGTTTTTATATCTCATTAATGAACAGGAAAGTTAATGTTGCTCATGGGTTCTTCAGCTTGGCACAGCCTCAATGATAAAAGTGGACCTTTCAGTTAGTCAGTCACAAAGCACCACAGTCAACACACCAGACAGAGAGGACAGTCGGGAATTCAGTCACAAACACCTGGATACCAGCGAAAACTCTTCAAATCGAAACCAGCTCAGCTTGTACAAAATTATTATCAATCACTCTGCTACATTGTGAAGGAACAGAAACAGCTGAGGCCAAAGTACAACACACTGGTCCTGAAGAGAATGAGTGAGGAAGAACATTCTGTCAGTGATGAGTGAGACATTTTACTAAGGGACAACTTGCAACAAGACAACTGAGAGGAACCGAGATTAACGCACAGCTCCCCAGAGGGTAAACAATCACCAGATCAGGACAAGCTGTTAGATCTCCAAAACATTATACTGAAATCTGAATTATCCACATTGTAAACTCTGTTTCTGCATTTTGTATAGTCACTATATTGCCAATAGTGCCCACGAACAATGACGTATGGGAGTAAATGACTGCAGATGCTGGTATCTCTACTGAAAACAACAAATACTGGAGATCACAGTGGGTCAGGCAGCAGCCATGGAGAGAGAGCAAGCTAACGTTTTATGTCTAGATGGAGAGTTATCTCCAGATTTGCTGTTTTCAGTCCAATGATGTTTATCTGTTTGGGTTTCTCCTTCTTTGGAAAAAAGGAAGCTGTTGTGATTTGTCTCTCCCAGATACACAATACAGCCTGAAGGGACATGCTCATGATGTCATCACCACAGCCAACCATGTGACCTAATGGTCAGAGGCCCACATCCTCCATCTCCCTGAGTCCTCCTGCAGCATGGAATGCTGAGGGCAATGTGCTCCAGAACATCCAAACAGCTTAGCTCGAGTCCAGCTCCACAGGAACCTACCATTGTGTCTACACACAGTGGCTCAGTGATTAGCGCTGCTGCCTCACAGCATCAGGGTCCCAGGTTCGATTCCAGCCTCGGGCGACTGTCTGTGTGGAGTTTGCACATTCTCCCCGTGTCTGGGTGGGTTACTCTTCGGAGGGTCGGTGTGGACTGGTTAGGCCGAAGAGCCTGTTTCCACACTGTAGGGAATCTAATCACATCGGAGGGTCAGTATGGGGTCAATTGGCCAAATGGCCTGTTTTTTCAAGCAGTAGGGATTCTATGATTCTATGCGGAGACCAGGAGCTGGGAGAAAGGTTCATTGAATTCTTCAGCACCATGTGACCAAACTCTTCGGTTTCCATTCTGGGCATTGACATTAATAAGATTTTATCACAATAGACAGGACTATCAGCGATTATGTCATGATACTCCAGAAGGCAGTCACCTGCTGTAACCTGACCCCCATTGTTCACTGTGAAGCTGAGGACCTGGTCAGAGACCCATTTGTACTCTCTGCCAAATCTCCAATTGGTTTTATCCATTCATCTTGGAACTCGTGGGAGGTGATGGCGCAGTGGGGTTGTAACGGGACTAATAATCCATAAACCTAGGCTAAAACTACACAGTAACAAAGAATAATCATATCTGATTTGAAACATTAACTCTGTCTCTCCCTCCACAGATACCATTACACATGCTGGGTTTCTCCAGCAGGGACAATTTTTATTTACTGTAAAAACCCATCTGATTCATACATGTACTTTAGGGAAGAAAATCTGCCATCCTTTATCGGCTCTGGCCTACATGTGACTCCAGGTCCACAGCAAAGGGCAATTAGAGATGGGCAGTAAATGCTGACTCAGTGTTGAGACCCACTCCCAGGGACAAATAAAGGAAATTACAGAGTCACAGAGCCGTACTGCAGGAAAACAGACCCTCCAGTCTAAATCATCCATGCTGATCCGATATCCTAACCTAACCTAGTTCCATTTGCCAGCACCCGGCCCATATCCCTCCAAACCCTTCCTATTCATATACCCATCCAAATGCCTCTTAAATGTTGCAATTGTACCAGCCTCCACCACTTCCTCTGGCAGCTCATTCCATACACATACTACCCTCTGTATGAAAAAGTTGCCCCTTAGGTCTCTCTTATATCTTTCCCCTCTCACCCTAAACCTATGCCCTCTAGTTCTGGACTCCCTGACCCCAGGGAAAAGACCTTGTCTATTTATCCTATCCATGCCCCTCATAATTTTGTAAACCTCTATAAGGTCACCCCTCAGCCTCCGATGCTCCAGGGAAAACAGCCCCAGCCTGTACAGCCTCTCCCTGTAGCTCAAGTCCTCTAACCCTGGCAACATCCTTGTAAATCTTTTCTGAACCCTTTCAAGTTTCACAACATCTTTCCGATAGGAAGGAGACCAGAATTGCACACAATATTCCAACAGTGGCCTAACCAATGTCCTGCACAGCCACAATATGACCTCCCAACTCCTGTACTCAATACTCTGACCAATAAAGGAAAGCATATCAAATGCCTTCTTCTCTATCCTATCGACCTGCGACTCCACTTTCAAGGAGCTATGAACCTGCACTCCAAGGTCTCTTTGTTCAGCAACACTCCCCAGGACCTTACCATTAAGTGTATGATGAAGGGAGATTACGCTCAATGCAAGTCAAGATTGATTATATTTGGTGAAATGCAGAGAGTTACTAATAGGTCTAGTATTTCTACTCTTTTTTATGTTTTACATTGTCATCATACTGACTCTACATAATATCTTTAAACTTCTACATGTAGCCCAGTTAAAATTTTCTAAACTCTGAAGTGGGCTTCATTCTGGTAAATATCCCAGTTGTGAAAACAAAAGGGTAGCAGATACCACCCCCTGCAAGTTCCCCTCCAAGCCCCTCACCCTCCTGACTCGGAAATATATCACCGTTCCTTCAGTGTCACTGGGTCAGAATCCTGGAATTCCCTCCCTAAGGGCATTGTGGGTCTACCCACAGCACATGGACTGCAGCGGGTCAAGAAGGCAGCTCACCCCCACCTTCTCAAGGGGCAACTAGGGACGGGGAATAAATACTGGGCCCAGCCAATGATGCCCACACCTCAGCATGAATTTTTTAAAAACTGTGATTATTGATGTGAGCTGCATTAGTCAATCTAAGGGCTCCTATTCCTCTATTAAGGGTTCTTGTGCTCTTGGGGCTGGGCAGTCAATTAGTAGGCTCTAAATGCAATATATCTGCTGCCCTTGTCCTTCTAGATGGAAGTGGTTGTGGGTTTGGAAGGTGCTGTCTGAGGACCTTTGGTGAATTTCTGCAGTGCATCTTGTAGATGGTACACACTGCTGTTACTGAGTGTGGGTGGGGGAGGGAGTGGGTGTTTGTGGATGTGGGGCCAAGCTTATTGAGTGTTGGGGCAGGTGAGGAGCGTTCCATCACACTCTGGACTTGGGCATTGGAGATGGTGGACAGGCTTTGGGGAGTCAGGAGGGGAGTTCCTCTCCGCAGTATTCCCAGTCTCTGACCTGCTCCTGTAGCCGCTGTGTTAATGTGGGGAGTCCAGTTGAGTTTCTAGTCCATGGTCACCCCCAGGATGTTGATAGTGGGGGATTCAGTGATGGTAATGTTACTGAACATAAAGGAATGATGGTTAGATTGTTTCTTATTGCTGATGGTCATAGCCTAACATCTGTGTGACACGAATGTTACTTGCCCCTTGTCAGCCCAAGCCTGGATATTGTCCAGATCTTGTTGCATTTGAACATGGACTGCTCCAGTATCTGAGGAGTGGGGAATGGAGCTGAACATTGTGTAATCATCGGGGACCATCCCCACTTCTGACCTTCTGATGGAGGGAAGGTCATTGATGAAGCAGCTGAAGATGGTTGGGTCTAGGACACTCCCCTGAGGGACTCCTGCAGAGATGTCCTGGAGCTGAGATGACTGACCCTCCAACAACCACAACCATCTTCCTCTGTGCCAGGTATGACTCTAACCAGCGGAGAGTTTGCCCCCTGATACCCATTGATCCCAGTTTTGCCAGGGCTCCGTGATGCCACACTCGGTCGAATGCAGCCTTGATGTCAAGGACTGTCCCTCTCCCCTCCCCTCTGGAATTCAGCTCTTTTGTCCATGTTTGACCCAAGGCTGTAATGGGGTCAGGAGCTGGGTGACCCTGGGGAACCCAAACTGGGCGTCACTGAGCAGGTTATTGCTGAGCAGGTGCTGCTTGATAGCTCTGTTACTGACCCCTTCCATCACTTTACTGAGGATCGAGGGGAGACTGATGGGGCGGGAATTGGCCGGGTTGGATTTGTCATGTTTTTTCTGTACAGGACATACCTGGGCAATTTTCCACATTGTCGGGTAGATGCCAGTGTTGGAACTGGACTGGAACAGCTTGGCTCGGGGAGAGGCAAGTTCAGGAGCACAAGTCTTCAGTATTATTACTGGAATATTGTAAGACAGTGTTGGGTCGATTCTTGTGAGTCAGGGAATCAAAGGTTATCAAGGGTGGAGTGAATGTGGAATTCACAACACAGTGAATTAGATATTATCTGACTGAATGGCTGGAGACCTCGAGGGATAAATGCTCAATTTGCATCTGTCAGAGAGAGAGAGAGAGGGAGGAAGGGGAAATCAGCCAGGGTTCCTGCTCCTGATCACTGCCCGGTGATCCCTGGGTTAAAGAGAGAGAGAGAGAGAGAGAGAGGGAGAGAGAAGGGAAATCAGCCAGGGTTCCTGCTCCTGATCACTGCCCAGTGATCCCTGGGTTAAAGAGAGAGAGAGAGAGAGAGAGAGAGGGAGAGAGAAGGGAAATCAGCCAGGGTTCCTGCTCCTGATCACTGCCCAGTGATCCCTGGGTTAAAGAGAGAGAGAGAGAGAGAGAGAGAGGGAGAGAGAAGGGAAATCAGCCAGGGTTCCTGCTCCTGATCACTGCCCAGTGATCCCTGGGTTAAAGAGAGAGAGAGAGAGAGAGAGGGGAAATCAGCCAGGGTTCCTGCTCCTGATCACTGCACAGTGATCCCTGGGTTAGAGAGAGAGAGAGAGAGAGAGGGGGGGGAAATCAGCCAGGGTTCCTGCTCCTGATCACTGTCCAGTGATCCCTGGGTTAGAGAGAGAGGGAGAGAGAGAGAGGGGAAATCAGCCAGGGTTCCTGCCCCTGATCACTGCCCAGTGATCCCTGGGTTAGAGAGAGAGCGAGGGAGGGGTAATCAGCCAGGGTTCCTGCCCCTGATCACTGTCCTGTGATCCCTGGGTTAGGAAAGGGTGATAGTAATCAGATGGTGATGGTTTCATTTTGCAACAATGAAAGGGCTGAAAATAAAATTCTGCAGCTACTGCAAATCTGAGATTAAAAAGAAGTGGTAGGTGCCAGAAATCTGCCTCAACATAGAGAGCCTGTGTGAGGGGTGATAGACCGAGGGTTCATGGCCCTGAACGGGGACCGTCAGAGAGGAATGAAGAGGAAAGGGTTTCGTTGTTGGCTGGAGTCCTGGTGGTGATTCTCAGCCTGACCTGCTTCACTTCCTCACTGCCAGCCTTCCCCACCTCCCAGCTCGACCCCAAGCACCATCTCACTGCCCAGACACACTGTCCAGCTCCCCCCAGCACTGGCAGGCACTGGGGGGACTGTCTCACTCTGGAAAAAGGGACCAGACGGACAGACGCTGAACTGAAAACTGATCAGTGGAATAAAAATACACAGCCCATGTTTAAACTGCAGCACGATTATGTGTCAGTGAATTTAAAAACGCAATGCAGTCAAACACAGGGGCATTAACAGGGCTCTGTGTGAGAGAAGGGCATTAACTGGGCTATGTGTTACACAGAGGGGCATTAACAGGGCTCTGTGTTACACAGGGGGGCATTAACAGGGCTCTGTGTTACACAGGGGGCATTAACAGGGCTCTGTGTTACACAGAGGGGCATTGATAGGGCTCTGTATTACACACAGAGGCATTAACAGGGCTCTGTGTTACACAGGGGGCATTAACAGGGCTCTGTGTTACAGAGA
The DNA here is from genome assembly GCF_047496795.1 of Chiloscyllium punctatum. Classification (NCBI taxonomy): domain Eukaryota; kingdom Metazoa; phylum Chordata; class Chondrichthyes; order Orectolobiformes; family Hemiscylliidae; genus Chiloscyllium; species Chiloscyllium punctatum. The sequence goes on along the minus strand of NC_092748.1, from coordinate 119,656,121 downwards.
GGGGCATTAACAGGGCTCTGTATTACACAGAGGGGGCATTAACAGGGCTCAGTATTACACAGGGGGGCATTCACAGGGCTCTGTGTTACACAGGGGGCATTAACAGGGCTCTGTGTTACACAGGGGGGCATTAACAGGGCTCTGTGTTACACAGGGGGCATTAACAGGGCTCTGTATTACACAGGGGGCATTAACAGGGCTCTGTGTTACACAGGGGGGCATTAACAGGGCTCTGTATTACACAGGGGGCATTAACAGGGCTCTGTGTTACACAGCGGGGTATTAACAGGGCTTTGTATTACGCAGGGGGGCATTAACAGGGCTCTGTGTTACACAGAGGGGCATTGACAGGGCTCTGTGTTACACAGCGGGCATTAACAGGGCTCTGTTACACAGAGGGGCATTAACAGGGCTCTGTGTTACACAGCGGGGGGCATTAACAGGGCTCTGTGTTACACAGAGGGGCATTAACAGGGCTCTGTGTTACATAGGGGGCATTAACAGGGCTCTGTATTACACAGAGGGGCATTAACAGGGCTCTGTATTACACAGGGGGCATTAACAGGGCTCTGTATTACACAGAGGGGCATTAACAGGGCTCTGTATTACACAGGGGGCATTAACAGGGCTATGTGTTACACAGGGGGGCATTAACAGGGCTCTGTATTACACAGAGGGGTATTAACAGGGCTCTGTGTTACACAGAGGGGCATTAACAGGGCTCTGTATTACACAGAGGGGCATTAACAGGGCTCTATGTTACACAGAGGGGCATTAACAGGATCTGTGTTATACAGAGGGGCATTAACAGGGCTCTGTTACACAGAGGGGCATTAACAGGGCTCTGTGTTACACAGGGGGCATTAACAAGACTCTGTTACACAGAGGGGCATTAACAGGGCTCTGTATTACACAGAGGGGCATTAACAGGGCTCTATGTTACACAGAGGGGCATTAACAGGATCTGTGTTACACAGGGGGCATTAACAGGGCTCTGTGTTACACAGGGGGGCATTAACAGGGATCTGTGTTACACAGAGGGGCATTAACAGGGCTCTGTGTTACACAGAGGGGCTTTAACAGGGCTCTGTTACACAGAGGGGCATTAACAGGGCTCTGTGTTACACAGGGGGCATTAACAAGGTTCTGTTACACAGAGGGGCATTAACAGGGCTCTGTGTTACACAGAGGGGCATTAACAGGGCTCTGTGTTACACAGGTGGGCATTAACAGGGCTCTGTATTACATGGGGGGAATTAACAGGGCTCTGATTTACACAGAGGGGCATTAACAGGGCTCTGTGTTACACAGGGGGCATTAATAGGGCTCTGAGTCACACAGGGGGGCATTTACAGGGCTCTGTATTACACAGAGGGGCATTAACAGGGCTCTGTATTACACAGGGGGCATTAACTGGGCTCTGTGTTACACAGAGGGGCATTAACAGGGCTCTGTGATACACAGGGGGGCATTAACAGGGCTCTGTGTTACACAGTGGGGCATTAACAGGGCTCTGTGTTACACAGAGTGGCATTAACAGGGCTCTGTATTAAACAGGGGGGCATTAACAGGGCTCTGTGTTACACAGTGGGGCATTAATAGGGCTCTGTATTACACAGGGGGCATTAACAGGGCTCTGTATTACACAGAGGGGGCATTAACTGGGCTCTGTGTTACACAGAGGGGGCATTAACAGGGCTCTGTATTACACGGGGGGCATTAAGAGGGCTCTGTATTACACAGAGGGGCATTAACAGGGCTCTGTATTACAGAGGGGGGCATTAACTGGGCTCTGTGTTACATAGAGGGGCATTAATAGGGCTCTGTATTACACAGGGGGGCATTAACATGGCTCTGTGTTACACAGGGGGCATTAAAAGGGCTCTGGATGACACAGGGGGGTATTAACAGGGCTCTGTGATACACAGTGGGGCATTAACAGGGCTCTGTATTACACAGAGGGGTATTAACAGGGCTCTGTGTTACACAGCGGGGCATTAGCAGGGCTTTGTGTTACACAGGGGGCATTAACAGGGCTCTGTGTTACAGAGAGGGGCATTAACAGGGCTCTGTATTACACAGAGGGGCATTAACAGGTCTCTGTATTACACAGGGGGCATTAACAGGGCTCTGTGTTACAGAGAGGGGCATTAACAGGGCTCTGTATTACACAGGGGGGCATTAACAGGTCTCTGTATTACACAGGGGGGCATTAACAGGGCTCTGTTACACAGAGGGGCATTATCAGGGCTCTGTTACAGAGAGGGGCATTAACAGGGCTCTGTATTACACAGGGGGGCATTAACGGGGCTCTGTGTTACACAGAGGGGTATTAATAGGGCTCTGTGTTACATAGGGAGCATTAACAGGGCTCTGTATTACACAAAGGGGCATTAACAGGGCTCTGGGTCACACAGGAGGCATTATCAGGGCTCTGTATTACACAGGGGGCATTAATACGGCTCTGTATTACACAGAGTGGCATTAACAGGGTTCTATGTTACATAGAGGGGCATTAACAGGGCTCGGTGTTACACAGAGGGGCATTAACAGGGCTCTGAATTACACAGAGGGGCATTAACAGGGCTCTGTGTTACACAGGGGGCATTAACAGGGCTCTGTATTACACAGAGGGGCATTAACAGGGTTCTGTGTTACACAGAGGGGCATTAACAGGGCTCTGTGTTACACAGGGGGCATTAACAGGGCTCTGTGTTACACAGGGGCGGGATTAACAAGGCTCTGTATTACACAGAGGGGCATTAACAGGGCTCTGTATTACACAGAGGGGTATTAACAGGGCTCTGTATTACACAGAGGGGTATTAACAGGGCTCTGTGTTACACAGGGGGCATTAGCAGGGCTCGGTGTTTCACAGGGGCATTAACAGGACTCTGTATTACTCGGGGGGGCATTAATAGGGCTCTGTATTACACAGAGGGGCATTAACATGGCTCTGTGTTCCACAGGGGGCATTAACAGTGCTCTGTATTATACAGAGGGGCATTAACAGGGCTCTGTATTACACAGGGGGGCATTAACGGGGCTCTGTGTTACACAGAGGGGTATTAATAGGGGTCTGTGTTACACAGGGGCATTAACAGGGCTCTGTGTTACAGAGAGGGGCATTAACAGGGCTCTGTATTACACAGACGGGGCATTAACAAGGCTCTGTTACACAGAGGGGCATTAACAGGGCTCTGTGTTACAGAGAGGGGCATTAACAGGGCTCTGTGTTACACAGGGGGCATTAACAGGGCTCTCTGTTACACAGGGGGGCATTAACAGGGCTCTGTGTTGCACAGACAGGGCATTAACAGGGCTCTGTGTTACACAGTGGGGCATTAACAGGGCTCTGTATTACACAGAGGGGCATTAACAGGGTACTGTATTACACAGGGGGGCATTAACTGGGCTCTGTGTTACACAGAGGGGCATTAACAGGGCTCTGTGTTATACAGGGGGGCATTAACAGGGCTCTGTATTACACAGAGGGGCATTAACAGGGCTCTGTATTAGACAGGGGGGCATTAACAGGGCTCTGTGTTACACAGTGGTGCATTAATAGGGCTCTGTATTACACGGGGGGCATTAACAGGGCTCTGTATTACACAGGGGAGCATTAACTGGGCTCTGTGTTACACAGAGTGGCATTAACAGGGCTCTGTATTACATGAGGGTATTAACAGGGCTCTGTATTACACAGAGAGGCAATTAACTGGGCTCTGTGTTACACAGAGGGGGCATTAACAGGGCACTGCATTACACGGGGGCATTAATAGGGCTCTGTATTACACAGAGGGTCATTAACAGGGCTCTGTATAACACAGGGGGGTATTAACAGGGCTCTGTATTACACGGGGGGCATTAACAGGGCTCTGTATTACACAGGGGAGCATTAACTGGGCTCTGTGTTACACAGAGTGGCATTAACAGGACTCTGTATTACACGGGGGCATTAATAGGGCTCTGTATTACACAGAGGGGCATTAATAGGGCTCTGTATTACACAGAGGGGCATTAACAGTGCTCTGTGTTACACAGAGGGGCATTAATAGGGCTCTGTATTACACAGGGGGCATTAGTAGGGCTTTGTATTACACAGGGGGGCATTAACAGGGCTCTGTGTTACACAGGGGGGCATTAACAGGGCTCTGTATTACACAGAGGGGTACTAACAGGGCTGTGTGTTACACGGGGGCATTAACAAGGCTCTGTGTTACACAGAGGGGCATTAACAGGGCTCTGTATTACACAGAGGGGCATTAACAGCGCTCTGTATTACACAGGGTGCATTACCAGGGCTTTGTGTTACACAGGGGGGCATTAACAGGGCTCTGTATTACACAGGGGGCATTAACAGGGCTCTGTGTTACACAGGGGGGCATTGACAGGGCTCTGTTACACAGAGGGGGATTAACAGGGCTCTGTTACACAGAGGGGGATTAACAGGGCTCTGTGTTACACAGAGGGGCATTAACAGGACTCTGTGTTACACAGTGGGGCATTAACAGGGATCTATGTTACACAAAGGGGGCATTAACAGGGCTCTGTGTTACATAGAGGGGCATAAACAGGGCTCTGTGTTACATAGGGGGCATTAACAGGGCTCTGTGTTACACAGGGGGGTATGAACAGGGCTCTGTGTTACACAGAGGGGCATTAACAGGGCTCTGCGTTACACGGGGGGGATTAACAGGGCTCTGTATTACACAGAGGGGCATTAACAGGGCTCTGTATTACACAGAGGGGCATTAACAGGGCTCGGTGTTACAGAGAGGGGCATTAACAGGGCTCTGTATTACACAGACGGGGCATTAACAAGGCTCTGTTACACAGAGAGGCATTAAGAAGGCTCTGTGTTACACAGTGGGGCATTAACAGGGCTCTGTGTTACAGAGAGGGGCATTAACAGGGCTCTGTATTACACAGACGGGGCATTAACAAGGCTCTGTTACACAGAGGGGCATTAACAGGGCTCTGTGTTGCACAGTGGGGCATTAACAGGGCTCTGTGTTACAGCGAGGGGCATTAACACGGCTCTGTGTCGCACAGATGGGGCATTAACAGGGCTCTGTGTTACACAGTGGGGCATTAACAGGGCTCTGCGTTACACAGAGGGGGCATTAACAGGGCTCTGTGTTACACAGTGGGGCATTAACAGGGCTCTGTATTACACAGAGGGGCATTAACAGGGTACTGTATTACACAGGGGGGCATTAACTGGGCTCTGTGTTACACAGAGGGGCATTAACAGGGCTCTGTGTTACACAGTGGGGCATTAACAGGGCTCTGTATTACACAGAGGGGCATTAACAGGGTACTGTATTACACAGGGGGGCATTAACTGGGCTCTGTGTTACACAGAGGGGCATTAACAGGGCTCTGTGTTACACAGTGGGGCATTAACAGGGCTCTGTATTACACAGAGGGGCATTAACAGGGCTCTGTATTAGACAGGGGGGCATTAACAGGACTCTGTGTTACACAGTGGGGCATTAATAGGGCTCTGTATTACATGGGGGGCATTAACAGGGCTCTGTATTACACAGGGGAGGATTAACTGGGCTCTGTGTTACACAGAGTGGCATTAAGGGCTCTGTATTACATGGGGGGCATTAACAGGGCTCTGTATTACACAGAGGAGGCATTAACTGGGCTCGGTGTTACACAGAGGGGGCATTAACAGGGCTCTGTATTACACGGGGGCATTAATAGGGCTCTGTATTACACAGAGGGGCATTAATAGGGCTCTATATTACACAGAGGGGCATTAACAGTGCTCTGTGTTACACAGAGGGGCATTAATAGGGCCCTGTATTACACAGGGGGGCATTAGTAGGGCTCTGTATTACACAGGGGGGCATTAACAGGGCTCTGTATTACACAGGGGGGCATTAACAGGGCTCTGTGTTACACAGGGGGCATTAACAGTGCTCTTTGTTACACAGGGGGCATTAACAGGGCTCTGTACTACACAGAGGGGCATTAACAGGGCTCTGTGTTACACAGAGGGGCATTAACAGGGCCCTGTATTACACAGAGGGGTATTAACAGGGCTGTGTGTTACACAGAGGGGTATTAATAGGGTTCTGTATTACATACAGGGGCATTAACAGGGCTCTGTATTACACAGAGGGGCATTAACAGTGCTCTGTATTACACAGGATGCATTAACAGGGCTCTGTACTACACAGGGGGCATTAACAGGGCTCTGTGTTACACAGGGGGGCATTAACAGGGCTCTGTATTACACAGGGGGGCATTAACAGGGCTCTGTTACACAGAGGGGGATTGACAGGGCTGTGTTACACAGAGGGGCATTAACAGGGCTCTGTGTTACACAGAGAGGCATTAACAGGGCTCTGTGTTACACAGAGGGGCATTAACAGGACTCTGTGTTACACAGTGGGGCATTAACAAGGATCTATGTTACACAAAGGGGGCATTAACAGGGCTCTGTGTTACATAGAGGGGCATTAACAGGGCTCTGTGTTACATAGGGGGCATTAACAGGGCTCTGTGTTACACAGGGGGGTATAAACAGGGCTCTGTGTTACACAGAGGGGCAGTAACAGGGCTCTGTATTACACAGAGGGGCATTAACAGCGCTCTGTATTACACAGGGGGTATTAACAGGGCTCTGTGTTACACAGGGGGGTATTAACAGGGCTCTGTGTTACACAGGGGGGCATAAACAGGGCTCTAAATGACACATAGCGGCATTAACAGGTCTCTGTATTCTACAGGGGGCATTAACAGGGCTCAGTGTTACACAGAGGGGCATTAACAGGGCTCTGTATTACACAGAGGGGCATTAATAGGGCTCTGTGTTACACAGAGGGGCATTAACAGGGCTCTGTGTTACAGAGAGGGGCATTAATAGGGCTCTGTATTACAAACAGGGGCATTAACAGGGCTCTGTATTACACAGAGGGGCATTAACAGCGCTCTGTGTTACACAGGGGGCATTAATAGGGTTGTGTATTACACAGGGGGGCATTAACAGGGCTCTGTATTACACAGAGGGGCATTAACAGGGCTCTGTGTTACAGAGAGGGGCATTAATAGGGCTCTGTATTACAAAGAGGGGCATTAACTGGGCTCTGTGTCACACAGAGGGTATTAACAGGGCTCTGTATTAGAGAGAGGGGCATTAACAGGGCTCTGTGTTACATAGAGGGGCATTAACAGGGCTCTGTATTACACAGGGGGGCATTAACAGGGCTCTGTGTTACACAGAGGGGTATTAACAGGGCTCTGTGTTACACAGGGGGGCATTAACAGGGCTCTGTGTTACACAGAGGGGCATTAACAGGGCTCTGTGTTACACAGAGGGGCATTAACAGGGCTCTGTATTACACAGAGGGGCATTAACAGGGCTCTGTGTTACACAAGGGGGCATTTACAGGGCTCTGTGTTTCACAGGGGGGCATTAACAGGGTTCTGTGTTACATGGGGGGCATTAACAGGGCTCTGTGTTACACAGGGGGGCATTAACAGGGCTCTGTATTACACAGAGGGGCATTAACAGGGCTCTGTGATTTCACAGAGTGGGGCATTAACAGGGTTCTGTGTTACACAGAGTGGCATTAACAGGGCTCTGTGTTACACACAGGGGCATTAACAGTGCTCTGTGTTAAACAGAGGGGGCATTAACAGGGCTCTGTGTTACACAGAGGGGCATTACCAGGGCTCTGTGTTACACAGGGGGCATTTACAGGGCTCTGTGTTACACAGGGGGGCATTAACAGGGCTCTATATTACACAGATGGGCATTAACAGGACTCTGTGTTACACAGAGTGGCATTAACAGGGCTCTGTGTTACACAGAGGGGTATTAATAGGGCTCTGTATTACATACAAGGGCATTAACAGGGCTCTGTGTTACACAGGGGGGCATTAACAGGGCTCTGTGTTACACAGAGGGGTATTAATAGGGCTCTGTATTACACAGAGGGGCATTAACAGGGCTCTGTGTTACACAGAGGGGCATTAACAGGGCTCTGTATTACACAGGGGGGCATTAACAGGGCTCTGTGTTACACACAGGGGCATTAACAGTGCTCTGTGTTAAACAGAGGGGGCATTAACAGGGCTCTGTGTTACACAGAGGGGCATTAACAGGGCTCTGTGTTACACAGGGGGCATTTACAGGGCTCTGTGTTACACAGGGGGGCATTAACAGGGCTCTGTATTACACAGATGGGGATTAACAGAGCTCTGTATTACACAGAGGGGCATTAACTGGGCTCTGTATTACACAGAGGGGCATTAACAGGGCTCTGTATTACACAGGGGGGCATTAACAGGGCTCTGTGTTACACAGAGGGGCATTAACAGGGCTCTGTGTTACACAGGGGGGCATTAACAGGGCTCTGTGATTTCACAGAGGGACATTAACACGGCTCTGTGTTAAACAGAGGGGGCATTAACAGGGCTCTGTGTTACACAGAGGGGCATAAACAGGTCTCTGTGTTACACAGGGGGCATTTACAGGGCTCTGTGTTACACAGGGGGGCATTAACAGGGCTCTGAATTACACAGATGGGTATTAACAGAGCTCTGTATTACACAGAGGGGCATTAACAGGGCTCTTTGTTACACAGAGGGGCATTAACAGGGCTCTGTATTACACTGATGGGTATTAACAGAGCTCTGTATTACACAGAGGGGCATTAACTGGGCTCTGTATTACACAGAGGGGCATTAACAGTGCTCTGTATTACACAGGGGGGCATTAACAGGGTTCTGTGTTATACAGGGGTGCATTAACAGGGCTCTGTATTACACAGGGGGGCATTAACAGGGCTCTGTGTTACACAGAGGGGCATTAACAGGGCTCTGTATTACACAGGGGGGCATTAACAGGGCTCTGGGGTATACAGGGGGGCATTAACAGGGCTCTGTATTACACAGAGGGTTATTAACAGAGCTCTGTATTACACAGAGGGGCATTTACTGGGCTCTGTATTACACAGAAGGGGCATTAACAGGACTCTGTGTTACACAGAGGGGCATTAACAGGGCTCTGTGTTACACAGGGGGCATTAATAGGGCTCTGTGTTACACAGGGGGCATTAACAGTGCTCTGTTTTACACAGACGGGCATTAACAGGGCTCTGTATTACACAGGGGGGCATTAACAGGGCTCTGTGTTACACAGAGGGGCATTAACAGGGCTCTGTGTTACACAGGGGGCATTAACAGGGCTCTGTGTTACACAGAGGGGCATTAACAGGGCTCTGTGTTACACAGGGGACCATTAACAGGGCTCTGTGTTACACAGATGGGGCATTAACAGGGCTCTGTGTTACACAGAGGGGCATTAACAGGGCGCTATGTTACCCAGGGGGCATTAACAGGGCTCTGTGTTACACAGAGAGGCATTAACAGGGCTCTGTGTTACACAGAGGGGCATTGACACGGCCCTGTATTACAAAGAGGGGCATTAACAAGGCTCTGTATTAAACAGGGTGCCATTTACAGGGCTCTGTATTACACAGAGGGGCATTAACAGGGCTCTGTGTTACACAGGGGGGTATTAACAGGGCTCTGTTTTACAAAGAGGGGCATTAACAGGACTCTGTGTTACACAGAGGGGCATTAACAGGGCTCTGTGTTACACAGAGGGGTATTATTAGGGCTCTGTATTACACACAGGGGCATTAACAGGGCTCTGTGTTACACAGAGTGGCATTAATAGGGCTCTGTGTTACACAGAGGGGTATTAATAGGGCTCTGTATTACACACAGGGGCATTAACAGGGCTCTGTGTTACACAGAGGGGCATTAACAGGGCTCTGTGTTACTCAGGGGGGCATTAACAGGGCTCTGTGTTACACAGAGGGGGCATTAACAGGGCTCTGTGTTACACAGAGGGGCATTAACAGGGCTCTGTGTTACACAGGGGGGCATTAACAGGGCTCTCTGTTACACACAGGGGCATTAACAGTGCTCTGTGTTAAACAGAGGGGGCATTAACAGGGCTCTGTGTTACACAGAGGGGCATTAACAGGGCTCTGTGTTACACAGGGGGCATTTACAAGGGCTCTGTGTTACACAGGGGGGCATTAATAGGGCTCTGTATTACACAGATGGGTATTAACAGAGCTCTGTATTACACAGAGGGGCATTAACAGGGCTCTGTATTACACGGGGGGCATTAACAGGGCTCTGTGTTATACAGGGGTGCATTAACAGGGCTCTGTATTACACAGGGGGGCATAAACAGGGCTCTGTATTACACGGGGGGCATTAACAGGGCTCTGTGTTATACAGGGGTGCATTAACAGGGCTCTGTATTACACAGAGGGGCATTAACTGGGCTCTGTATTACACAGAGGGGCATTAACAGGGCTCTGTATTACACAGGGGGGCATTAACAGGGCTCTGTGTTATACAGGGGTGCATTAACAGGGCTCTGTATTACACAGGGGGGCATTAACAGGGCTCTGTGTTACACAGAGGGGCATTAACAGGGCTCTGCGTTACACAGGGGGGCATTAACAGGGCTCTGTGATTTCACAGAGGGGCATTAACAGGGCTCTGTGTTACACAGAGGGGCATTAACAGGTCTCTGTGTTACACGGGGGCATTTACAGGGCTCTGTGTTACACAGGGGGGCATTAACAGGGCTCTGTATTACACTGATGGGTATTAACAGAGCACTGTATTACACAGAGGGGCATTAACAGTGCTCTGTATTGCACAGGGGGGCATTAACAGGGCTCTGTGTTATACAGGGGTGCATTAACAGGGCTCTGTATTACACAGGGGGGCATTAACAGGGCTCTGTGTTACACAGAGGGGCATTAACAGGGCTCTGTATTACACAGAGGGGTATTAACAGAGCTCTGTGTTACACAGAGGGGCATTAACTGGGCTCTGTATTACACAGAGGGGCATTTACTGGGCTCTGTGTTAAACAGAGGGGGCATTAACAGGGCTCTGTGTTACACAGAGGGGCATTAACAGTGCTCTGTGTTACACAGGGGGCATTTACAAGGCTCTGTGTTACACAGGGGGCATTAACAGGGTTCTGTATTACACAGATGGGTATTAACAGAGCTCTGTATTACACAGAGGGGCATTAACTGGGCTCTGTATTACACAGAGGGGCATTAACAGGTGCCTGTATTACACAGGGGGGCATTAACAGGGCTCTGTGTTATACAGGGGTGCATTAACAGGGCTCTGTATTACACAGGGGGGCATTAACAGGGCTCTGTGTTACACAGAGGGGCATTAACAGGGCTCTGTGTTACACAGGGGGGCATTAACAGGGCTCTGTGATTTCACAGAGGGGCATTAACAGGGCTCTGTGTTACACAGGGGGCATTTACAGGGCTCTGTGTTACACAGGGGGGCATTAACAGGGCTCTGTATTACACTGATGGGTATTAACAGAGCTCTGTATTACACAGAGGGGCATTAACTGGACTCTGTGTTTCACAGAGGGGCATTAACAGGGCTCTGTGTTACACAGGGGGCATTAACAGGGCTCTGTGTTACACAGAGGGGTATTAACAGAGCTCTGTGTTACACAGAGGGGCATTAACTGGGCTCTGTATTACACAGAGGGGCATTTACTGGGCTCTGTGTTAAACAGAGGGGGCATTAACAGGGCTCTGTGTTACACAGAGGGGCATTAACAGTGCTCTGTGTTACACAGGGGGCATTTACAAGGCTCTGTGTTACACAGGGGGCATTAACAGGGCTCTGTATTACACAGATGGGTATTAACAGAGCTCTGTATTACACAGAGGGGCATTAACTGGGCTCTGTATTACACAGAGGGGCATTAACAGGGCTCTGTATTACACAGGGGGGCATTAACAGGGCTCTGTGTTATACAGGGGTGCATTAACAGTGCTCTGTATTACACAGGGGGGCATTAACAGGGCTCTGTGTAACACAGAGGGGCATTAACAGGGCTCTGTGTTACACAGGGGGGCATTAACAGGGCTCTGTGATTTCACAGAGGGGCATTAACAGGGCTCTGTGTTAAACAGAGGGGGCATTAACAGGGCTCTGTGTTACACAGAGGGGCATTAACAGGTCTCTGTGTTACACAGGGGGCATTTACAGGGCTCTGTGTTACACAGGGGGGCATTAACAGGGCTCTGTATTACACTGATGGGTATTAACAGAGCTCTGTATTACACAGAGGGGCATTAACTGGGCTCTGTATTACACAGAGGGGCATTAACAGTGCTCGGTATTACACAGGGGGGCATTAACAGGGCTCTGTGTTATACAGGGGTGCATTAACAGGGCTCTGTATTACACAGGGGGGCATTAACAGGGCTCTGTGTTACACAGAGGGGCATTAACAAGGCTCTGTATTACACAGGGGGGCATTAACAGGGCTCTGGGCTATACAGGGGGGCATTAACAGGGCTCTGTATAACACAGAGGGGTATTAACAGAGCTCTGTGTTACACAGAGGGGCATTAACTGGGCTCTGTATTACACAGAGGGGCATTTACTGGGCTCTGTATTACACAAGGTGGCATTAACAGGACTCTGTGTTACACAGAGGGGCATTAACAGGGCTCTGTGTTACACAGGGGGGCATTAATAGGGCTCTGTGTTACACAGGGAGCATTAACAGGGCTCTGTGTTACACAGAGGGGCATTAACAGGTCTCTGTGTTACACAGGGGGCATTTACAGGGCTCTGTGTTACACAGGGGGGCATTAACAGGGCTCTGTATTACACTGATGGGTATTAACAGAGCTCTGTATTACACAGAGGGGCATTAACTGGGCTCTGAATTACACAGAGGGGCATTAACAGTGCTCTGTATTACACAGGGGGGCATTAACAGGGTTCTGTGTTATACAGGGGTGCATTAACAGGGCTCTGTATTACACAGGGGGGCATTAACAGGGCTCTGTGTTACACAGAGGGGCATTAACAAGGCTCTGTATTACACAGGGGGGCATTAACAGGGCTCTGGGCTATACAGGGGGGCATTAACAGGGCTCTGTATAACACAGAGGGGTATTAACAGAGCTCTGTGTTACACAGAGGGGCATTAACTGGGCTCTGTATTACACAGAGGGGCATTTACTGGGCTCTGTATTACACAAGGTGGCATTAACAGGACTCTGTGTTACACAGAGGGGCATTAACAGGGCTCTGTGTTACACAGGGGGGCATTAATAGGGCTCTGTGTTACACAGGGAGCATTAACAGGGCTCTGTTTTACACAGAGGGGCATTAACAGGGCTCTGTATTACACAGGGGGGCATTAACAGGGCTCTGTGTTACACAGAGGGGCATTAACAGGGTTCTGTGTTACACAAGGGGCATTAACAGGGCTCTGTGTTACACAGAGGGGCATTAACAGGGCTCTGTGTTACACAGGGGACCATTAACAGGGCTCTGTGTTACACAGATGGGGCATTAACAGGGCTCTGTGTTACACAGAGGGGCATTAACAGGGCGCTATGTTACCCAGGGGGCATTAACAGGGCTCTGTGTTACACAGAGAGGCATTAACAGGGCTCTGTGTTACACAGAGGGGCATTGACACGGCCGTGTATTACACAGAGGGGCATTAACACGGCTCTGTATTAAACAGGGCGGCATTTACAGGGCTCTGTATTACACAGAGGGGCATTAACAGGGCTCTGTGTTACACAGAGGGGCATTAATAGGGCTCTGTGTCACAGAGTGGGGCATTAACAGGGTTCTGTGTTACACAGAGTGGCATTAACAGGGCTCTGTGTTACACAGAGGAGCATTGACACGGCCCTGTATTACACAGAGGGGCATTAACAGGACTCTGTGTTTCACAGAGGGGCATTAACAGGGCTCTGTGTTACACAGGGGGGCATTAAAAGGGCTCTGTGTTACACAGGGGGCATTAACAGGGCTCTGTGTTACACAGAGGGGCATTAACAGGGCTCTGTATTACACAGGGGGACATTAACAGGGCTCTGTGTTACACAGAGGGGCATTAACAGGGCTCTGTGTTACACAGGGGGCATTAACAGGGCTCTGTGTTACACAGAGGGGCATTAACAGGGCTCTGTGTTACACAGGAGACCATTAACAGGGCTCTGTGTTACACAGAGGGGCATTAACAGGGCTCTGTATTACACAGGGAGGGATTTAACAGGGCTCTGTATTATACAGGGGTGCATTAACAGGGCTCTGTATTACACAGGGGGGCATTAACAGGGCTCTGTGTTACACAGAGGGGCATTAACAGGGCTCTGTGTTACACACAGGGGCATTAACAGTGCTCTGTGTTAAACAGAGGGGGCATTAACAGGGCTCTGTGTTACACAGAGGGGCATTAACAGTGGTCTGTGTTACACAGGGGGCATTTACAAGGCTCTGTGTTACACAGGGGGCATTAACAGGGCTCTGTATTACACAGATGGGGATTAACAGAGCTCTGTATTACACAGAGGGGCATTAACTGGGCTCTGTATTACACAGGGGGGCATTAACAGGGCTCTGTGTTATACAGGGGTGCATTAACAGGGCTCTGTATTACACAGGGGGGCATTAACAGGGCTCTGTGTTACACAGAGGGGCATTAACAGGGCTCTGTGTTACACAGGGGGGCATTAACAGGGCTCTGTGATTTCACAGAGGGGCATTAACAGGGCTCTGTGTTAAACAGAGGGGGCATTAACAGGGCTTTGTGTTACACAGAGGGGCATTAACAGGTCTCTGTGTTACACAGGGGGCATTTACAGGGCTCTGTGTTACACAGGGGGGGCATTAACAGGGCTCTGTATTACACTGATGGGTATTAAAAGAGCTCTGTATTACACAGAGGGGCATTAACTGGGCTCTGTATTACACAGAGGGGCATTAACAGTGCTCTGTATTACACAGGGGGGCATTAACAGGGCTCTGTGTTATACAGGGGTGCATTAACAGGGCTCTGTATTACACAGGGGGGCATTAACAGTGCTCTGAATTACACAGGGGAGGATTAACAGGGCTCTGTGTTATACAGGGGTGCATTAACAGGGCTCTGTATTACACAGGGGGCATTTACAGGGCTCTGTGTTACACAGGGGGGCATTAACAGGGCTCTGTATTACACTGATGGGTATTAACAGAGCTCTGTATTACACAGAGGGGCATTAACTGGGCTCTGTATTACACAGAGGGGCATTAACAGTGCTCTGTATTACACAGGGGGGCATTAACAGGGCTCTGTGTTATACAGGGGGGCATTAACAGGGCTCTGTGTTACACAGAGGGGCATTAACAAGGCTCTGTATTACACAGGGGGGCATTAACAGGGCTCTGGGCTATACAGGGGGGCATTAACAGGGCTCTGTATTACACAGAGGGGTATTAACAGAGCTCTGTGTTACACAGAGGGGCATTAACTGGGCTCTATTACACAGAGGGGCATTTACTGGGCTCTGTATTACACAAGGTGGCATTAACAGGACTCTGTGTTACACAGAGGGGCATTAACAGGGTGCTATTTTACCCAGGGGGCATTAACCGGGCTCTGTGTTACACAGAGAGGCATTAACAGGGCTCTGTGTTACACAGAGGGGTATTAATAGGGCTCTGTATTACACACAGGGGCATTAACAGGGCTCTGTGTTACACAGAGTGGCATTAATAGGGCTCTGTGTTACACAGGGGGGCATTAACAGGGCTCTGTGTTACACACAGGGGCATTAACAGTGCTCTGTGTTAAACAGAGGGGGCATTAACAGGGCTCTGTGTTACACAGGGGGAATTAACAGGGCTCTGTGTTACACACAGGGGCATTAACAGTGCTCTGTGTTAAACAGAGGGGGCATTAACAGGGCTCTGTGTTACACAGGGGGAATTAACAGGGCTCTGTGTTACACAGGGGGGCATTAACAGGACTCTGTATTACACAGAATGGTATTAACAGAGCTCTGTATTACACAGAGGGACATTAACAGGGCTCTGTATTACACGGGGGGCATTAACAGGGCTCTGTGTTATACAGGGGTGCATTAACAGGGCTCTGTATTACACAGGGGGGCATTAACAGGGCTCTGTGTTACACAGAGGGGCATTAACAGGGCTCTGTATTACACAGGGAGGGATTTAACAGGGCTCTGTATTATACAGGGGTGCATTAACAGGGCTCTGTATTACACAGGGGGGCATTAACAGGGCTCTGTGTTACACAGAGGGGCATTAACAGGGCTCTGTGTTACACACAGGGGTATTAACAGTGCTCTGTGTTAAACAGAGGGGGCATTAACAGGGCTCTGTGTTACACAGAGGGGCATTAACAGGGCTCTGTGTTACACAGGGGGCATTTACAGGGCTCTGTGTTACACAGGGGGGCATTAACAGGGCTCTGTATTACACAGATGGGTATTAACAGAGCTCTGTATTACACAGAGGGGCATTAACTGGGCTCTGTATTACACAGAGGGGCATTAACAGGGCTCTGTATTACACAGGGGGGCATTAACAGGGCTCTGTGTTATACAGGGGTGCATTAACAGGGCTCTGTATTACACAGGGGGGCATTAACAGGGCTCTGTGTTACACAGAGGGGCATTAACAGGGCTCTGTGTTACACAGGGGGGCATTAACAGGGCTCTGTGATTTCACAGAGGGGCATTAACAGGGCTCTGTGTTCAACAGAGGGGGCATTAACAGGGCTCTGTGTTACACAGAGGGGCATTAACAGGTCTCTGTGTTACACGGGGGCATTTACAGGGCTCTGTGTTACACAGGGGGGCATTAACAGGGCTCTGTATTACACTGATGGGTATTAACAGAGCTCTGTATTACACAGAGGGGCATTAACTGGGCTCTGTATTACACAGAGGGGCATTAACAGTGCTCTGTATTACACAGGGGGGCATTAACAGGGCTCTGTGTTATACAGGGGTGCATTAACAGGGCTCTGTATTACACAGGGGGGCATTAACAGGGCTCTGTGTTACACAGAGGGGCATTAACAGGGCTCTGTATTACACAGAGGGGTATTAACAGAGCTCTGTGTTACACAGAGTGGCATTAACTGGGCTCTGTATTACACAGAGGGGCATTTACTGGGCTCTGTGTTAAACAGAGGGGGCATTAACAGGGCTCTGTGTTACACAGAGGGGCATTAACAGTGCTCTGTGTTACACAGGGGGCATTTACAAGGCTCTGTGTTACACAGGGGGCATTAACAGGGCTCTGTATTACACAGAAGGGTATTAACAGAGCTCTGTATTACACAGAGGGGCATTAACTGGGCTCTGTATTACACAGAGGGGCATTAACAGGGCTCTGTATTACACAGGGGGGCATTAACAGGGCTCTGTGTTATACAGGGGTGCATTAACAGGGCTCTGTATTACACAGGGGGGCATTAACAGGGCTCTGTGTTACACAGAGGGGCATTAACAGGGCTCTGTGTTACACAGGGGGGCATTAACAGGGCTCTGTGATTTCACAGAGGGGCATTAACAGGGCTCTGTGTTAAACAGAGGGGGAATTAACAGGGCTCTGTGTTACACAGAGGGGCATTAACAGGTCTCTGTGTTACACAGGGGGCATTTACAGGGCTCTGTGTTACACAGGGGGGCATTAACAGGGCTCTGTATTACACTGATGGGTATTAACAGAGCTCTGTATTACACAGAGGGGCATTAACTGGGCTCTGAATTACACAGAGGGGCATTAACAGTGCTCTGTATTACACAGGGGGGCATTAACAGGGCTCTGTGTTATACAGGGGTGCATTAACAGGGCTCTGTATTACACAGGGGGGCATTAACAGGGCTCTGTGTTACACAGAGGGGCATTAACAAGGCTCTGCATTACACAGGGGGGCATTAACAGGGCTCTGGGCTATACAGGGGGGCATTAACAGGGCTCTGTATAACACAGAGGGGTATTAACAGAGCTCTGTGTTACACAGAGGGGCATTAACTGGGCTCTGTATTACACAGAGGGGCATTTACTGGGCTCTGTATTACACAAGGTGGCATTAACAGGACTCTGTGTTACACAGAGGGGCATTAACAGGGCTCTGTGTTACACAGGGGGGCATTAATAGGGCTCTGTGTTACACAGAGGGGCATTAACAGGGTTCTGTGTTACACAGGGGGCATTAACAGGGCTCTGTGTTACACAGAGGGGCATTAACAGGGCTCTGTGTTACACAGGGGACCATTACCAGGGCTCTGTGTTACACAGATGGGGCATTAACAGGGCTCTGTGTTACACAGAGGGGCATTAACAGGGCGCTATGTTACCCAGGGGGCATTAACAGGGCTCTGTGTTACACAGAGAGGCATTAACAGGGCTCTGTGTTACACAGAGGGGCATTGACACGGCCCTGTATTACACAGAGGGGCATTAACACGGCTCTGTATTAAACAGGGCGGCATTTACAGGGCTCTGTATTACACAGAGGGGCATTAACAGGGCTCTGTGTTACACAGAGTGGCATTAACAGGGCTCTGTGTTACACAGAGGGGTATTAATAGGGCTCTGTATTACATACAGGGGCATTAACAGGGCTCTGTGTTACACAGGGGGGCATTAACAGGGCTCTGTGTTACACAGAGTGGCATTAATAGGGCTCTGTGTTACACAGAGGGGTATTAATAGGGCTCTGTATTACATACAGGGGCATTAACAGGACTCTGTGTTACACAGAGGGGCATTAACAGGGCTCTGTGTTACACAGGGGGGCATTAATAGGGCTCTGTGTTACACAGGGAGCATTAACAGGGCTCTGTTTTACACAGAGGGGCATTAATAGGGCTCTGTATTACACAGGGGGGCATTAACAGGGCTCTGTGTTACACAGAGGGGCATTAACAGGGTTCTGTGTTACACAGGGGGCATTAACAGGGCTCTGTGTTACACAGAGGGGCATTAACAGGGCTCTGTGTTACACAGGGGACCATTAACAGGGCTCTGTGTTACACAGATGGGGCATTAACAGGGCTCTGTGTTACACAGAGGGGCATTAACAGGGCGCTATGTTACCCAGGGGGCATTAACAGAGCTCTGTGTTACACAGAGAGGCATTAACAGGGCTCTGTGTTACACAGAGGGGCATTGACACGGCCCTGTATTACACAGAGGGGCATTAACACGGCTCTGTATTAAACAGGGCGGCATTTACAGGGCTCTGTATTACACAGAGGGGCATTAACAGGGCTCTGTGTTACACAGAGTGGCATTAACAGGGCTCTGTGTTACACAGAGGGGTATTAATAGGGCTCTGTATTACATACAGGGGCATTAACAGGGCTCTGTGTTACACAGGGGGGCATTAACAGGGCTCTGTGTTACACAGAGTGGCATTAATAGGGCTCTGTGTTACACAGAGTGGCATTAATAGGGCTCTGTGTTACACAGAGGGGTATTAATAGGGCTCTGTATTACACACAGGGGCATTAACAGGGCTCTGTGTTACACAGAGGGGCATTAATAGGGCTCTGTGTTACACAGAGGGGTATTAATAGGGCTCTGTATTACACACAGGGGCATTAATAGGGCTCTGTGTTACACAGAGGGGCATTAACAGGGCTCTGTGTTACACAGGGGGGCATTAACAGGGCTCTGTGTTACACAGAGGGGGCATTAACAGGGCTCTGTGTTACACAGAGGGGCATTAACAGGGCTCTGTGTTACACAGGGGGGCATTAACAGGGCTCTGTGTTACACACAGGGGCATTAACAGGGCTCTGTGTTACACAGGGGGCATTTACAGGGCTCTGTGTTACACAGGGGGGCATTAACAGGGCTCTGTATTACACAGATGGGTATTAACAGTGCTCTGTATTACACAGAGGGGCATTAACAGGGCTCTGTATTACACAGGGGGGCATTAACAGGGCTCTGTGTTATACAGGGGTGCATTAACAGGGCTCTGTATTACACAGGGGGGCATTAACAGGGCTCTGTATTACACAGGGGGGCATTAACAGGGCTCTGTGTTATACAGGGGTGCATTAACAGGGCTCTGTATTACACAGGGGGCATTAACAGGGCTCTGTGTTACACAGAGGGGAATTAACAGGGCTCTGTATTACACAGGGGGCATTAACAGGGCTCTGGGTTATACAGGGGGGCATTGACAGGGCTCTGTATTACACAGAGGGGTATTAACAGAGCTCTGTGTTACACAGTGGGGTATTAACTGGGCTCTGTATTACACAGAGGGGCATTAACAGGGCTCTGTGTTACACAGGGGGGCATTAATAGGGCCCTGTGTTACACAGGGGGCATTAACAGGGCTCTGTAATACACAGGGGGGCATTAACAGGGCTCTGTGTTACACAGAGGGGCATTAACAGGGCTCTGTGTTACATAGGGGACCATTAACAGGGCTCTGTGTTACACAGATGGGGCATTAACAGGGCTCTGTGTTACACAGGGGACCATTAACAGGGCTCTGAGTTCCACAGGGGGCATTAACAGGGCTCTGTTTTACACAGAGGGGCATTAACAGGGCTCTGTATTACACAGGGGGGCAGTAACAGGGCTCTGTTACACAGAGGGGCATTAACAGGGCTCTGTGATACACAGGGGGCATTAACAGGGCTCTGTGTTACACAGAGGGGCATTAACAGGGCTCTGTGTTACACAGGGGACCATTAACAGGGCTCTGTGTTACACAGAGGGGCATTAACAGGGCTCTGTGTTACCCAGGGGGCATTAACAGGGCTCTGTGTTACACAGAGAGGCATTAACAGGGCTCTGTGTTACACAGAGGGGCATTAACACGGCCCTGTATTACACAGAGGGGCATTAACACGGCTCTGTATTAAACCGGGCGGCATTTACAGGGCTCTGTATTACACAGAGGGGCATTAACAGGGCTCTGTGTTACACAGAGGGGCATTAATAGGGCTCTGTGTCACAGAGTGGGGCATTAACAGGGTTCTGTGGTACACAGAGTGGCATTAACAGGATTCTGTGTTACACAGAGGGGCATTAACAGGGTTCTGTGTTACACAGGGGGCATTAACAGGGCTCTGTGTTACACAGAGGGGCATTAACAGGGCTCTGTGTTACACAGGGGACCATTAACAGGGCTCTGTGTTACACAGATGGGGCATTAACAGGGCTCTGTGTTACACAGAGGGGCATTAACAGGGCGCTATGTTACCCAGGGGGCATTAACAGGGCTCTGTGTTACACAGAGGGGCATTAACACGGCCCTGTATTACACAGAGGGGCATTAACACGGCTCTGTATTAAACAGGGCGGCATTTACAGGGCTCTGTATTACACAGAGGGGCATTAACAGGGCTCTGTGTTACACAGAGGGGCATTAATAGGGCTCTGTGTCACAGAGTGGGGCATTAACAGGGTTCTGTGGTACACAGAGTGGCATTAACAGGGCTCTGTATTACACAGAGGGGCATTAACAGGACTCTGTGTTTCTCAGAGGGGCATTAACAGGGCTCTGTGTTACACAGGGGGGCATTAATAGGGCTCTGTGTTACACAGGGGGCATTAACAGGGCTCTGTGTTACACAGAGGGGCATTAACAGGGCTCTGTATTACACAGGGGGGCATTAACAGGGCTCTGTGTTACACAGAGGGGCATTAACAGGGCTCTGTGTTACACAGGGGGCATTAACAGGGCTCTGTGTTACACAGAGGGGCATTAACAGGGCTCTGTGTTACACAGGAGACCATTAACAGGGCTCTGTGTTACACAGATGGGGCATTAACAGGGCTCTGTGTTACACAGAGGGGCATTAACAGGGCGCTATGTTACCCAGGGGGCATTAACAGGGCTCTGTGTTACACAGAGAGGCATTAACAGGGCTCTGTATTACACAGGGGGGCATTAACAGGGCTCTGTGTTACACAGAGGGGAATTAACAGGGCTCTGTATTACACAGGGGGCATTAACAGGGCTCTGTGTTATACAGGGGTGCATTAACAGGGCTCTGTATTACACAGGGGGGCATTAACAGGGCTCTGTGTTACACAGAGGGGAATTAACAGGGCTCTGTATTACACAGGGGGCATTAACAGGGCTCTGGGTTATACAGGGGGGCATTGACAGGGCTCTGTATTACACAGAGGGGTATTAACAGAGCTCTGTGTTACACAGAGGGGTATTAACTGGGCTCTGTATTACACAGAGGGGCATTAACAGGGCTCTGTGTTACACAGGGGGGCATTAATAGGGCCCTGTGTTACACAGGGGGCATTAACAGGGCTCTGTATTACACAGGGGGGCATTAACAGGGCTCTGTGTTACACAGAGGGGCATTAACAGGGCTCTGTGTTACACAGGGGACCATTAACAGGGCTCTGTGTTACACAGATGGGGCATTAATAGGGCTCTGTGTTACACATGGGATCATTAACAGGGCTCTGAGTTCCACAGGGGGCATTAACAGGGCTCTGTTTTACACAGAGGGGCATTAACAGGGCTCTGTATTACACAGGGGGGCAGTAACAGGGCTCTGTTACACAGAGGGGCATTAACAGGGCTCTGTGTTACACAGGGGGCATTAACAGGGCTCTGTGTTACACAGAGGGGCATTAACAGGGCTCTGTGTTACACAGGGGACCATTAACAGGGCTCTGTGTTACACAGATGGGGCATTAACAGGGCTCTGTGTTACACAGAGGGGCATTAACAGGGCTCTGTGTTACCCAGGGGGCATTAACAGGGCTCTGTGTTACACAGAGAGGCATTAACAGGGCTCTGTGTTACACAGAGGGGCATTAACACGGCCCTGTATTACACAGAGGGGCATTAACAGGGATCTGTGTTACACAGGGGGGCATTAATAGGGCTCTGTGTTACACAGGGGGCATTAACAGGGCTCTGTGTTAAACAGAGGGTGCATTAACAGGGCTCTGTGTTACACAGAGGGGCATTAACAGGGCTCTGTGTTACACAGGGGGCATTTACAGGGCTCTGTGTTACACAGGGGGGCATTAACAGGGCTCTGTATTACACAGAATGGTATTAACAGAGCTCTGTATTACACAGAGGGACATTAACAGGGCTCTGTATTACACGGGGGGCATTAACAGGGCTCTGTGTTATACAGGGGGGCATTAACAGGGCTCTGTATTACACAGGGGGGCATTAACAGGGCTCTGTGTTACACAGAGGGGCATTAACAGGGCTCTGTGTTACACAGGGGGGCATTAACAGGGCTCTGTATTACACAGAATGGTATTAACAGAGCTCTGTATTACACAGAGGGACATTAACAGGGCTCTGTATTACACGGGGGGCATTAACAGGGCTCTGTGTTATACAGGGGGGCATTAACAGGGCTCTGTATTACACAGGGGGGCATTAACAGGGCTCTGTGTTACTCAGAGGGGCATTAACAGGGCTCTGTGTTACACACAGGGGCATTAACAGTGCTCTGTGTTAAACAGAGGGGGCATTAACAGGGCTCTGTGATACACAGAGGGGCATTAACAGGGCTCTGTGTTACACAGGGGGCATTTACAGGGCTCTGTGTTACACAGGGGGGCATTAACAGGGCTCTGTATTACACAGATGGGTATTAACAGGGCTCTGTATTACACAGAGGGGCATTAACTGGGCTCTGTATTACACAGCGGGGCATTAACAGGGCTCTGTATTACACAGGGAGGCATTAACAGGGCTCTGTGTTATACAGGGGTGCATTAACAGGGCTCTGTATTACACAGGGGGGCATTAACAGGGCTCTGTGTTACACAGAGGGGCATTAACAGGACTCTGTGTTACACAGGGGGGCATTAACAGGGCTCTGTGATTTCACAGAGGGGCATTAACAGGGCTCTGTGTTAAACAGAGGGGGCATTAACAGGGCTCTGTGTTACACAGAGGGGCATTAACAGGTCTCTGTGTTACACGGGGGCATTTACAGGGCTCTGTGTTACACAGGGGGGCATTAACAGGGCTATGTATTACACTGATGGGTATTAACAGAGCTCTGTATTACACAGAGGGGCATTAACTGGGCTCTGTATTACACAGAGGGGCATTAACAGTGCTCTGTATTACACAGGGGGGCATTAACAGGGCTCTGTGTTATGCAGGGGTGCATTAACAGGGCTCTGTATTACACAGGGGGGCATTAACAGGGCTCTGTGTTACACAGAGGGGCATTAACAGGGCTCTGTATTACACAGAGGGGTATTAACAGAGCTCTGTGTTACACAGAGGGGCATTAACTGGGCTCTGTATTACACAGAGGGGCATTTACTGGGCTCTGTGTTAAACAGAGGGGGCATTAACAGGGCTCTGTGTTACACAGAGGGGCATTAACAGTGCTCTGTGTTACACAGCGGGCATTTACAAGGCTCTGTGTTACACAGGGGGCATTAACAGGGCTCTGTATTACACAGATGGGTATTAACAGAGCTCTGTATTACACAGAGGGGCATTAACTGGGCTCTGTATTACACAGAGGGGCATTAACAGGGCTCTGTATTACACAGGGGGGCATTAACAGGGCTCTGTGTTATACAGGGGTGCATTGACAGGGCTCTGTATTACACAGGGGGGCATTAACAGGGCTCTGTGTTACACAGAGGGGCATTAACAGGGCTCTGTGTTACACAGGGGGGCATTAACAGTGCTCTGTGATTTCACAGAGGGGCATTAACAGGGCTCTGTGTTAAACAGAGGGGGCATTAACAGGGCTCTGTGTTACACAGAGGGGCATTAACAGGTCTCTGTGTTACACAGGGGGCATTTACAGGGCTCTGAGTTACACAGGGGGGCATTAACAGGGCTCTGTATTACACTGATGGGTATTAACAGAGCTCTGTATTACACAGAGGGGCATTAACTGGGCTCTGTATTACACAGAGGGGCATTAACAGTGCTCTGTATTACACAGGGGGGCATTAACAGGGCTCTGTGTTATACAGGGGTGCATTAACAGGGCTCTGTATTACACAGGGGGGCATTAACAGGGCTCTGTGTTAAACAGAGGGGCATTAACAAGGCTCTGTATTGCACAGGGGGGCATTAACAGTGCTCTGGGCTATACAGGGGGGCATTAACAGGGCTCTGTATTACACAGAGGGGTATTAACAGAGCTCTGTGTTACACAGAGGGGCATTAACTGGGCTCTGTATTACACAGAGGGGCATTTACTGGGCTCTGTATTACACAAGGTGGCATTAACAGGACTCTGTGTTACACAGAGGGGCATTAACAGGGCTCTGTGTTACACAGGGGGGCATTAATAGGGCTCTGTGTTACACAGGGAGCATTAACAGGGCTCTGTTTTACACAGAGAGGCATTAACAGGGCTCTGTATTACACAGGGGGGCATTAACAGGGCTCTGTGTTACACAGAGGGGCATTAACAGGGTTCTGTGTTACACAGGGGGCATTAACAGGGCTCTGTGTTACACAGATGGGGCATTAACAGGGCTTTGTGTTACACAGAGGGGCATTAACAGGGCGCTATGTTACCCAGGGGGCAAAAACAGGGCTCTGTGTTACACAGAGAGGCATTAACAGGGCTCTGTGTTACACAGAGGGGCATTGACACGGCCCTGTATTACACAGAGGGGCATTAACAGGGCGCTATGTTACCCAGGGGGCAAAAACAGGGCTCTGTGTTACACAGAGAGGCATTAACAGGGCTCTGTGTTACACAGAGGGGGCATTAACAGGGCTCTGTGTTACACAGAGGGGCATTAACAGGGCTCTGTGTTACACAGGGGGGCATTAACAGGGCTCTGTGTTACACACAGGGGCATTAACAGTGCTCTGTGTTAAACAGAGGGGGCATTAACAGGGCTCTGTGTTACATAGGGGGCATTTACAGGGCTCTGTGTTACACAGGGGGGCATTTACAGGGCTCTGTGTTACACAGGGGGGCATTAACAGGGCTCTGTATTACACAGATGGGTATTAACAGAGCTCTGTATTACACAGAGGGGCATTAACAGTGCTCTGTGTTAAACAGAGGGGGCATTAACAGGGCTCTGTGTTACACAGGGGGCATTTGCAGGGCTCTGTGTTACACAGGGGGGCATTAACAGGGCTCTGTATTACACAGATGGGTATTAACAGAGCTCTGTATTACACAGAGGGGCATTAACAGGGCTCTGTATTACACAGGGGGGCATTAACAGGGCTCTGTGTTATACAGGGGTGCATTAACAGGGCTCTGTATTACACAGGGGGGCATTAACAGGACTCTGTGTTACACAGAGGGGAATTAACAGGGCTCTGTATTACACAGGGGGGCATTAACAGGGCTCTGGGTTATACAGGGGGGCATTAACAGGGCTCTGTATTACACGGAGGGGTATTAACAGAGCTCTGTGTTACACAGAGGGGTATTAACTGGGCTCTGTATTACACAGGGGGCATTTACAGGACTCTGTGTTACACAGAGTGGCATTAACAGGGCTCTGTGTTACACAGAGGGGCATTAACAGGGCTCTGTGTTACACAGGGGGGCATTAACAGGGCTCTGTGTTAAACAGTGGGGGCATTAACAGGGCTCTGTGTTACACAGAGGGGCATTAACAGGGCTCTGTGTTACACAGGGGGGCATTAACAGGGCTCTGTGTTAAACAGAGGGGCATTAACAGGGCTCTGTGTTACACAGGGGGGCATTAACAGGGCTCTGTGTTAAACAGTGGGGGCATTAACAGGGCTCTGTGTTACACAGAGGGGCATTAACAGGGCTCTGTGTTACACAGAGGGGTATTAATAGGGCTCTGTATTACATACAGGGGCATTAACAGGGCTCTGTGTTACACAGGGGGGCATTAACAGGGCTCTGTATTACACAGAGGGGCATTAACAGGGCTCTGTATTACACAGGGGGGCATTAACAGGGCTCTGTGTTATACAGGGGGGCATTAACAGGGCTCTGTATTACACAGGGGGCATTAACAGGCGTCTGTGTTACACAGAGGGGCCTTAACAGGGCTCTGTATTACACAGGGGGGCATTAACTGGGCTCTGTATTATACAGAGGGGTATTAACAGAGCTCTGTGTTACACAGAGGGGCATTAACTGGGCTCTGTATTACACAGAGGGGCATTTACTGGGCTCTGCATTACACAGAAGGGGCATTAACAGGACTCTGTGTTACACAGAGGGGCATTAACAGGGCTCTGTGTTACACAGGGGGGCATTAATAGGGCTCTGTGTTACACAGGGGGCATTAACAGGGCTCTGTTTTACACAGAGGGGCATTAACACGGCTCTGTATTACACAGGGGGGCATTAACAGGGCTCTGTGTTACACAGAGGGGCATTAACAGGGCTCTGTGTTACACAGGGGACCATTAACAGGGCTCTGTGTTACACAGATGGGGCATTAACAGGGCTCTGTGTTACACAGAGGGGCATTAACAGGGCTCTGTGTTACCCAGGGGGCATTAACAGGGCTCTGTGTTACACAGAGAGGCATTAACAGGGCTCTGTGTTACACAGAGGGGCATTAACACGGCTCTGTATTAAACAGGGCGGCATTTACAGGACTCTGTATTACACAGAGGGGCATTAACAGGGCTCTATGTTACACCGCGGGGCATTAACAGGGCGCTGTGTTATACAGGGGGCATTAACAGGGCTCTGTATTACACAGAGGGGCATTAACAGGACTCTGTATTACACAGAGGGGCATTAACTGGGCTCTGTATTACACAGGGGGGCATTAACAGGACTCTGTATTACACAGAGGGGCATTAACAGGGCTCTGTGTTACACAGGGGGGCATTAACAGGGCTCTGTGTTACACAGGGGGCATTAACTGGGCTCTGTTACACAGGGGGCATTAACAGGGCTCTCTGTTACACAGAGGGGCATTAACAGGGCTCTGTGTTACACAGGGGGCATTAACTGGGCTCTGTTACACAGAGGAAGTGAACCATGCCCTGGATATTAACAGTCTCCTGTTGTTAGACAGGGCACTGAGAGAGTCCTACTCCTGTAAACAGGGCTGTCTCACTGTGTGGACTGTCAGTGAAATTGAAGAGTCACATGGGAAGCTTTATTGAGATTCGGGAGTTCGAATTCTCCAATCCCTACACAAGATGGTGACCTCACGTTGGCTATTGCCAGCTGTAAATGTAGACTGGTGTTGGAGAGCAGCCAGGAGACTGAAACATGACTAAAATAGAACAGTATTAAATATCACATACTGAAGGCATTACACACAGGGCTCTGCTTCAATTTACTACAGATGTCGGGCTGGGGATTGGCCCCAGCTCCTTGCTCCCGAGACCATCCTCTTCAACTTTTCCTCGACAATTATTTCTTTGATTTGATTGAAAGTTTTGTTGCTGGGGAGCTGCACTGACAGTGTACCTCGATACTGATGGTAGCATTGAGGCCAGCACTCACCAGTGAGTGCCCACCTCCCACACACACTGCTCCCCCCCCCTCCGGGGCTGTGGGGTGGGGTGGGGAGGAGCTGTCATTCAATGTTCACCATGAGAACATTCCCACATTTTTTCCAGCACCGACACTGGGAACTCACCCAAGGACGTAATGTTGCAAGTGATTGGCTCCTCAACAGCCCCAGGGAGAAATCAAGAGATGGCAGATTGCGATAGAGCTAGGCGATAGTTAAAGTCACCATCCACATTGCAAGGAATGTGGTTCAGCTATCCCATCCAGCAGTGCAGTAAACTGGAGTCAGGATGAGCCAGGTGGGTGTGGTGGGTGTTGGAAGTGCGCAGTGTTGGAGTGGAGGGGTCAGGCAGCACCTCCTTCTACTGAGACCCAGCTGCAGCCTGGCCCCAGAGAAATCTGTCAAAGGCCACACTCTTAGCTTAAACGTGACATTGTGAACGGGACCCGGTGCCACCAAACCACAATACAACAGTGTGCACACAGCCGACACCAGCTTCGAGACTGAAACAGCTCTCACCCAGAAACTCACCAGCACATTCAAACAGCCACCCACTCACCCCCTCTATCTCCTATTGCATCAGCAACGTCATCGCCACGATCTAACCTCATGCTGTACCTGTCGGAATGTCAGAAATAGGAGCATGGCAGGTCATTCAGCCCCTTGAGCTTGCTCTGCTATGCAATAGGATCCTGGCTGATCCAACATTCCTCATTTCCCCTTTCCTGCCCCTTCCCTGTAACCCTCAATTCCCCAACTGATCAAGAATCTCTCTCTGTCCCAGGCTTTAATATCCACGCGGACTCTGCCCCCACACCTCCCTGTGGCAAGGAGTTCCAAAGACTCACAACCCTCTGACGGGACAAATTCCTTCCCTTCTCATCAAGGCATACAGCACAGAAAGAGACCCTTCGGTCCAACCTAACCATGCTGACCAGGTTTTCCTCACTAAACTAGCCCCACTTGGCTGCCTTTGGCCCATCTCTCTATAAACCTTTCCTATTGCCGTACAGTCCAAATGTCTTTGAAATGTCGGAACTGTACCTGCATCTACCGCTTCCTCTGGCAGCTCGTTCCACACATGAACCACCCTCTGGGTGAAAAAGTTCCCCATCAGGTTCCTTTTAAATCTTTCCCCTCTCAGTTTAAAAATATACCCCCTAGTTTCGCACTCCCCTACCCTGGGGAAAGGACATTTGCTATTCACCTTATCTTATGCCCCTCATGATTTTATAAACCTCTATCAGGTCACCCCTCAACCTCCTACGCTCCGGTGAAAAAAAATCCCAGCGTATCCTTCTGATTTAAACCCTCCAGTCCTGGCAATATCCTGGTAATTTTTTTTCTGAACCCTTTTTCAATTTAGTAAGATCCTTCCTATAGCAGGGTGACCAAAACTGTACACAGTACTGTAAACATGGCTTCACCAATGTCCTGCACAACCTCAACATGGCAATCTAACTCCTGGCCCCTAAAAGGTCTGAGCAATGAAGGTACATTTGCTAAATGCCTTCTCAACTGCCCTGGGTACCTGTGATGCACCTTTCAAAGAACTACATCCCTCTACTCTGAGGTCTCTCTGTTTGACAACACTACCCAGGGCCCTCACAATATTTTACAAGTCCTGCTCCTGTTCATTTTACCAAAACCTTGCATGTATCCAAATTAAACTCTATCTGCCACCCCTTGGCCCGTTAGCCCAATTGGCCAACATGCCTTTGTAATCTTAGTTAACCTCCTTCAGTTCCACTATACCACCAATTTTGGTGTAATCCACAAACTTACTAAATTGGTGCCCCTTTAATTCTGAGACTGTACCCTCTGGGCCTTGACTCTCCCAGGAAGGGAACCACCCTCTCAGCATTGACCCTGTCAAGCCCCTTAAGGATCTGATATGTTTCAATCAGATCACCTCAAACTTCTAAGCTCCAGGGAGTAGTGTTTAATTTTTGTTCATAAGACAATCCCTGAATACCAGGTGTCATTCTCGTGAACTTCCTCTGATCTGCCTCCAATTAAATGATTTGGAGATGCCGGTGTCGGACTGGGGTGGACAAAGTTAAAAATCACTCAACACCAGGTTATCGTCCAACAGGTTTATTTGGAAGCACTAGTTTTCGGAGCGACGCTCCTTCATCAGGTGGTTGTGGAGTATCAACCGATGAAGGAGCATCGCTCCGAAAGCTAGTGCTTCCAAATAAACCTGTTGGACGATAACCTGGTGTTGAGCGATTTTTAACTCCAATGGAATGGCATATTTCCTGTCCAATAGGGATCAAACACGCTCACAGTGCTCCAGGGTGGTCTCCCGAGCACCTTGTACAATTACAGTAACAATTCCCTACTCTTATATCCCAAGCTCCTTGAAATAAGGACCAGCATGTTCCTGTAGGGATGAAAGCTAAGGATGGCAACATTCAGGAATTCTGGACAACAAGAGATATTGAAGGTTTCATCAAAACCAAGTAGCAAGTGCGTGTTAGGCTGAAGAACTGAAATGAGTTCCTCAATGAGCACCTTCACCATGGAGAAGGACATTCTGATGATCAGGTTAGGGAGGGGCATGGCAACATTCAAGGGCACACTGATATGAAGAAGGTGGTGGTGTTGAGGGTCTTGAAAAAACATTAAGGTCGATAAGTCCAGTGGGCCTGATAGGATCGATCTCATAATAATGAGAGGTGAAGGAGGAGATTGCTGGCATCTTAACAGAGATCTTTGTATCCCCTTTAGCCACAGGTTAGGTCCCAGAAGACTGACAAATAGCTATTGTTGTTCCTTTGTTTAAGAAAAGCAACAGAGATATTTCAGGAAATTCCAGGCCAGTGAGCCTTACATCAGTGCCAAGGAAATTATTGGAGAAGATTCTTCGGGACAGGATTGACTCACATTTACAGTAGAATGGACCTATTAGGATTGTCAGCTGGCTCAATGCAGAGTAGGTCTTGTCTCACAAACTTGATTGAATTTTTGGGGAAGTGACGAAGATGGTTGGTGAGGGCAGGGCAGTGGATGTTGCCTCCAAGGGCTTCACTAAAGCAATTGACAAGGTCCCTCATGGCAAACTGTTCCAAAAGACCATAGAGTCATAGAGATGTACAGCATGGAAACAGACCCTTCGGTCCAACCTGTCCATGCCAAAGGGGATCTACAGTGAGTTGGTAAATTGGATACAAAATTGACTTGGTCATAGAACAGAGAGGAAAGCTGTGATGGGGTGTTTTTCTGACTGGAGGTCTGAGCCCAGTGGTGTTCCACAAGGATCAATGCTGGGACCTCTGTCGTTTGTAATATATAAATATAAATGGTTTGGATGAGAATAAAGTTGGCCTGATGATTCGGTTTTTCAGACAACATGAGAATCGGTGGATTTGGGGACAATGAGGAACGTTAGTAAATGATACAGCGGGACAGAGAGCGGTTGGAAAGTTGGGCGGAGAAATGGCAGATGGAGTTTAATCTGGACAAGTGTGAGGTGATGCATTATGGGAGGTTAAATGCAATAGGACAGTATACAGCAAATAGCAGGACCCTTGGGAACACTGATATCCAGAGGGAGCTTGGGATGCAAGTCCATAGCTCCCTGAAGGGGGCAGCACAAGTGGGTAAGGGGTAAAGAAGGCTCACCACATGCCTCCCTTCATCATCGGGGCACTGAGGATAAAGGTTAGCAAGTCATGCTGCAGCTTTATAAACCTTTAGTTAGGTCACATTTGGAGCATTGTGTGTAGTTCCAGTCACCACACTACAGGAAGGATGTGGAGGCTTTGGAGAGGGTACAGAAGAGGTTCACCAGGATGTTACCTGGATTGGAGGGTATTAGCAATAAGGAGAGGGTGGACAAACCTGGATTGTTTTCACCAGAGCGTTGGAGGCTGAGGGGTGACCTGATGGAAGTGTATAACATTATGAGGGGCATGGACCGGGTGGATAGACAGGGTGGGAATGCCAAATACCAGGGGGCACAGGTTTAAGGGGAGAGGGGGACAGGTTAAAGGAGATGTGTGAGCCAAGTTTTTTACCCAGAGGGTGGGAGGAGCCTGGAACACACTGCCAGGGGAGGGGGGGAGAAGGAGATACAATAACAAGGTTTAAGAGGCATTTAGACAGAGACACAGACACAGGGGACGAGGGATATGGTCAAAAACTGTGGTCCTGGAAAAGCACAGTTGGTCAGGCAGCATCCAAGGAGCAGGAGAGTAGATGTTTTGAGTATAAGTCCTTCATCAGGAATGTGAATTGGGACATACCTTTCCAGCACCACACTTTTTGACTCTGATTTCAAGCATCTGCAATCCTCACTTTCTCCCTAAAACAGGAATATGGACCATGTGCAGGCAAATGGCATCATGGTCAGCACGGACATGTTGGGCCGAAGGGTCTGTTCCTGTGCTGTTCTGTGTTTTAACATGACCTTTCCTGATTCCCTGCTGCCCCTCTGTGCTAGCTTTCTTTGTTTCATGCACAGGTCACCCCCACGTCCCTTTGTGTTACAGCTTCTTGTTTTTTCTCTCCATTTAAATAACACTGGGTTCTTTGTCCTTCATTCCAAACAAGCACCTGTACGTTTCCCACATTACACTCCACTTCCCAATATTAACCCACTTATTTGTCCCATCAAGGTCTCAGTCAGCTGTTTGTAACCCTCTTGTCACCTGCCTATTTTAGTCAGTCTCTCAAGGTGGCCTCAGTGCTTTCCCTTCCTTCCTCCCAGTCATTAACATAGAAGTTGTCCCAGCACCTGATCCCTGTGGAACTCCACTGATCACAATGCACCATTTGGAAAAAGACCCTCCTTCATCCTCTCACTGTTTCCTGCTCATTAGCCAATTCTCTCTCCACGCCAATATAACGACTGTCCAGATGAGGGGCTCCTTATGACTTAACATTTTGTGAGGGACCTTGTTGAACACCTTCTGGAAGCCCAAATACAATACATCTACTGGCTCCCCCCTATCCACTCTGGTTGAAACTTCCTCAAAAAACTCCAACCAATTACTCAGACACAATTTCCATTTCATGAAGCCATGCTCACTCTGCTTGATTACAGTATGATTTCCCAAAATGTGCTGCTGTTATTTTCATAAGAATTGATTCCAATCCTTTTCCAACAATCGATCTTACGCTAACCTGCCTACAGTTATCTGCTTTTTACCTCCCTCCCTTTTCGAATAGGGTTGTTACACTGACAGTATTCCAATCCTCCAGCACTTTGCCAGAATCCAATGGTTCTTTTTGGAAAATTACAAACATGCATTCACTACCTCTGGAACCCCTTCTTTTGGGATTCTTGGATACAAGCCATCAGGGTCAGGGGATTTAGATTAGATCACTTACAGTGTGGAAACAGGCCCTTCGGCCCAACAAGTCCACACCGCCCCGCCGAAGCGCAACCCACCCATACCCCTACATTTACCCCTTACCTAACACTACGGGCAATTTAGCATGGCCAATCCACCTGACCTGCACATTTCTTTGGACTGTGGGAGGAAACCGGAGCACCCGGAGGAAACCCACGCAGACACAGGGAGAATGTGCAAACTCCACACAGTCAGTCACCTGAGGCGGGAATTGAACCCGGGTCTCTGGCGCTGTGAGACAGCAGTGCTAACCACTGTGCCACCGTGCCACCCATCAATTTAATTTGGCTTTAGCTGCATTAGTTTGTCTGATATTACTTTGCCTGTGAGGGTGATGTTATAAAGCATTGGTGAGCCCAGACCGAGGGTACTGTGTCAGGTTTGTTCTCCTTACCTGAGTCAGGATGTGGTGGCACTGGAGGCAGTTCGGAGGAGGGTCACCGGCTTGATCCCAGGGATGAAAGGGCTGTCCCACAGGGAGCGGGCGGATAACTTGGGCTTGTACTCACTGGGGTTCAGAAGAATAAGGGGGAGCTGATTGAGGGATATAAAACACTAAAGGGAATCGATAAGGTGGAGGTTAAACAGATGTTCCTCCTTGTAGGACAGTCTCCATCAAGGGATCACAGATATAGAATGGGAGGAGTGAGGTTCAAACAGAGATGGGGAGAAACAGTTTCTCTCAGAGGGTCAGGAATCTGTGGAACTCACTGTCCCAGAGAGCAGGGGAGGCAGAATCAGGAACAGATTCAAGAAAGAAATCAATAGGTTTCTGATGGAAAACAATGAGGGGCTTGGATAGGATAAATAGGTAAGGTCTTTTCCCTGAGGTGGGGGAGCCCAGAACTAGAGGGCATAGGTTTAGGGTGAGAGGGGAAAGATATGAGAGAGACCTAAGGGGCAACTTTTTCACACAGAGGGTGGTACGTGTATGGAATGAGCTGCCAGAGGATGTGGCGGAGGCTGGTACAATTGCAACATTTAAGAGGCATTTGGATGGGTATATGAATAGGAAGGGTTTGGAGGGATATGGGCCGGGTGCTGGCAGGTGGGACTAGATTGGGTTGGGATATCTGGTCGGCATGGACGGGTTGGACCGAAGGGTCTGTTTCCATGCTGTACATCTCTATGACGCTAAAAGCAGGATAATGGGCAACGGGAAGCAGGTGGGAGAGTGGAGTTGGGACCAGGATAAGACCAGCTATGATCATGTTAGATGGTGGAATGGGCTCAAAGGGCTGAACGGCCTCCTCCCACTCTGAATTCCAACGTCACTCCTATATTACTGAATTCCTCACCCAGATTCTTTCGGATTAATGGAACTTTCCACTGCAACGGCAAAACCATTCCCAACATTCATTATCAGAGCTGCATCTATGCACTTAAAACACTTCCTTCCGCTTTAACTGATTAAAGGAGCTTTTATCGTCTGATTTGATATTCTTAGTAAGTTTGCCCAGTATCTAACCCCGTGCTGTCCCTGTCCCTGGGAGTGTTTGATGGGGACAGTGTAGAGGGAGCTTTACTCTGTATCTAACCCCGTGCTGTCCCTGTCCTGGGAGTGTTTGATGGGGGACAGTGTAGAGGAAGCTTTACCCTGTATCTAACACCGTGCTGTCCTGTCCTGGGAGTGTTTGATGGGGGACAGTGCAGAGGGAGCTTTACTCTGTATCTAACCTCGTGCTGTCCCTGTCCTGGGAGTGTTTGATAGGGACAGTGTAGAGGGAGCTTTACTCTGTATCTAACCCCGTGCTGTCCCTGTGCTGGGAGTGTTTGATAGGGACAGTGTAGAGGGAGCTTTACTCTGTATCTAACCCCGTGTGGTCCCTGTGCTGGGAGTGTTTGTTGGGGACAGTATAGAGGGAGCTCGACTCTGCATCTAACCCCGTGCTGTCCCTGTCCTGGGAGTGTTTGATGGGGGACAGTGTAGAGGGAGCTTTACTCTGTATCTAACCCTGTGTTGTCCCTGTCCCTGGGAGTGCTTGATGGGGGACAGTGTAGAGGGAGCTTTACTCTGTATCTAACCCCATGCTGTCCCTGTCCTGGGAGTGTTTGATGGGGGACAGTGTAGAGGGAGCTTTACTCTGTATCTAACCCCATTCTGTTCCGGTCCCTGTCCCTGGGAGTGATGGATGGGGGGTGTGGGGGACAGTGTAGAGGATTTAGGAATCAGAAGAAAGGCCAGGAAGAACACAAAGCCTGAGAGAACCCAACCATGGAATTGGGAGACCAAAGAGGCCGTGGAAATGTCCTTGGCACGTAGGAATGTGGAGAATTCCATGGTAACTGATATGGATATGAGGAGGGTGGCTTGGAAAATGGCAGGTCCATTCAAAGACAAAAGAGGGAAGTTGGGCTTGGATCCAGAGGAAGTGGGTGAGGTCATTCATCATACTTTGCATCAATATTCACAATAACATATCCAATCTGGGAAGGAGTGGACACTCACACTGACACGGAACTCAACAAGTGCTCTGGCTAATTCCAATGTTGAAATGGCAACCTGTCCACTCGCACCTCGCTCATTAATAAACCCGCAACCACACTCTGCAATAAAACCCAACAATCCTCCAGGCTTACTCTCTATTTGCACATCATCAAATCCTCCTGTTTCATGCCACACTGTCAGAGGGTCAGTACTGAGGGAGTGCCGCACTGTCAGAGGGTCAGTACTGAGGGAGTGCCGCACTGTCAGAGGGTCAGTACTGAGGGAGTGTCACACTGTCAGAGGGTCAGTACTGAGGGAATGGCGCATTGTCAGAGGGTCAGTACTGAGGGAGTGTCACACTGTCAGAGGGTCAGTGCTGAGGGAGTGCCGCACTGTCAGAGGGTCAGTACTGAGGGAGTGCTGCACTGTCAGAGGGTCAGTACTGAGGGACTGGGCACTGTCAGAGGGTCAGTACTGAGGGAGTGCTGCACTGTCAGAGGGTCAGTACTGAGGGAGTGCCGCACTGTCAGAGGGTCAGTGCTGAGGGAGTGGCGCATTGTCAGAGGGTCAGTACTGAGGGAGTGCTGCACTATCAGAGGGTCAGTACTGAGGGAGTGCCGCACTGTCAGAGGGTCAGTACTGAGGGAGTGTCACACTGTCAGAGGGTCAGTACTGAGGGAGTGTCACACTGTCAGAGGGTCAGTACTGAGGGAGTGCTGCACTGTCGGAGGGTCAGTGCTGAGGGAGTGGCGCATTGTCAGAGGGTCAGTACTGAGGGAGTGTCACACTGTCAGAGGGTCAGTGCTGAGGGTGTGCCGCACTGTCAGAGGGTCAGTGCTGAGGGAGTGCTGCACTGTCAGAGGGTCAGTACTGAGGGAGTGTCACACTGTCAGAGGGTCAGTACTGAGGGAGTGTCACACTGTCAGAGGGTCAGTACTGAGGGAGTGCCGCACTGTCAGAGGGTCAGTGCTGAGGGAGTGCCGCACTGTCGGAGGGTCAGTACTGAGGGAGTGCCGCACTGTCAGAGGGTCAGTGCTGAGGGAGTGCCGCACTGTCAGAGGGCCAGTACTGAGGGAGTGCCGCACTGTCAGAGGGTCAGTACTGAGGGAGTGTCGCACTGTCAGAGGGTCAGTGCTGAGGGAGTGCCGCACTGTCAGAGGGTCAGTACTGAGGGAGTGCCGCACTGTTCAGAGGGTTAGTACTGAGGGAGTGCCGCACTGTCAGAGGGTCAGTACCGAGGGATTGCCGCACTGTCGGAAGGTCAGTACTGAGGGAGGGCCGCACTGTCAGAGGGTCAGTACTGAAGGAGTGCCGCACTGTTCAGAGGGTTAGTACTGAGGGAGTGTCGCACTGTCAGAGGGTCAGTACCGAGGGATTGCCGCACTGTCAGAGGGTCAGTACTGAGGGAGTGCCGCACTGTCGGAAGGTCAGTACTGAGGGAGTGCCGCACTGTTCAGAGGGTTAGTACTGAGGGAGTGTCGCACTGTCAGAGGGTCAGTACCGAGGGATTGCCGCACTGTCGGAAGGTCAGTACTGAGGGAGTGCCGCACTGTTCAGAGGGTTAGTACCGAGGGATTGCCGCACTGTCAGAGGGTCAGTACTGAGGGAGTGTCGCACTGTCAGAGGGTCAGTACTGAGGGAGTGCCGCACTGTCAGAGGGTCAGTACTGAGGGAGTGTCGCACTGTCAGAGGGTCAGTGCTGAGGGAGTGCCGCACTGTCAGAGGGTCAGTACTGAGGGAGTGCCGCACTGTTCAGAGGGTTAGTACTGAGGGAGTGTCGCACTGTCAGAGGGTCAGTGCTGAGGGAGTGCCGCACTGTCAGAGGGTCAGTACTGAGGGAGTGCCGCACTGTTCAGAGGGTTAGTACTGAGGGAGTGTCGCACTGTCAGAGGGTCAGTGCTGAGGGAGTGCTGCACTGTTCAGAGGGTTAGTACTGAGGGAGTGCCGCACTGTTCAGAGGGTTAGTACTGAGGGAGTGCCGCACTGTCAGAGGGTCAGTACTGAGGGAGTGCCGCACTGTTCAGAGGGTTAGTACTGAGGGAGTGTCGCACTGTCGGAGGGTCAGTACTGAGGGAGTGTCGCACTGTCGGAGGGTCAGTACTGAGGGAGTGTCGCACTGTCGGAGGGTCAGTACTGAGGGAGTGTCGCACTGTCAGAGGGTCAGTACTGAGGGAGTGCCGCACTGTTCAGAGGGTTAGTACTGAGGGAGTGTCGCACTGTCAGAGGGTCAGTACTGAGGGAGTGCCGCACTGTTGGAGGGTCCGTGCTGAGGGAGTGTCGCACTGTTGGAGGGTCCGTGCTGAGGGAGTGTCGCACTGTCAGAGGGTCAGTACTGAGGGAGTGCCGCACTGTTGGAGGGTCCGTGCTGAGGGAGTGTCGCACTGTCAGAGGGTCAGTGCTGAGGGAGTGTCGCACTGTCAGAGGGTCAGTACTGAGGGAGTGTCGCACTGTCGGAGGGTCAGTGCTGAGGGAGTGCCGCACTGTCAGAGGGTCAGTACTGAGGGAGTGTTGCACTGTCGGAGGGTCAGTACTGAGGGAGTGTCGCACTGTTCAGAGGGTTAGTACTGAGGGAGTGTCGCACTGTCAGAGGGTCAGTACTGAGGGAGTGCCGCACTGTTGGAGGGTCCGTGCTGAGGGAGTGTCGCACTGTTGGAGGGTCCGTGCTGAGGGAGTGTCGCACTGTCAGAGGGTCAGTACTGAGGGAGTGCCGCACTGTTGGAGGGTCCGTGCTGAGGGAGTGTCGCACTGTCAGAGGGTCAGTGCTGAGGGAGTGTCGCACTGTCAGAGGGTCAGTACTGAGGGAGTGTCGCACTGTCGGAGGGTCAGTGCTGAGGGAGTGCCGCACTGTCAGAGGGTCAGTACTGAGGGAGTGTTGCACTGTCGGAGGGTCAGTACTGAGGGAGTGTCGCACTGTCAGAGGGTCAGTACTGAGGGAGTGCCGCACTGTCAGAGGGTCAGTACTGAGGGAGTGTCGCACTGTCAGAGGGTCAGTGCTGAGGGAGTGTCGCACTGTCAGAGGGTCAGTACTGAGGGAGTGTCGCACTGTCGGAGGGTCAGTGCTGAGGGAGTGTCGCACTGTCAGAGGGTCAGTACTGAGGGAGTGCTGCACTGTCAGAGGGTCAGTACTGAGGGAGTGTCGCACTGTCAGAGGGTCAGTACTGAGGGAGTGTCGCACTGTCGGAGGGTCAGTGCTGACGGAGTGCCGCACTGTCAGAGGGTCCGTCCTGAGGGAGTGTCGCACTGTCGGAGGGTCAGTGCTGAGGGAGTGCCGCACTGTCAGAGGGTCAGTACTGAGGGAGTGCTGCACTGTCAGAGGGTCAGTACTGAGGGAGTGCCGCACTGTCAGAGGGTCAGTACTGAGGGAGTGCTGCACTGTCAGAGGGTCAGTACTGAGGGAGTGCCGCACTGTCAGAGGGTCAGTACTGAGGGAGTGCCGCACTGTCAGAGGGTCAGTACTGAGGGAGTGTTGCACTGTCAGAGGGTCAGTACTGAGGGAGTGCCGCACTGTCAGAGGGTCAGTACTGAGGGAGTGCCGCACTGTCAGAGGGTCAGTACTGAGGGAGTGCCGCACTGTTCAGAGGGTCAGTGTTGAGGGTTTGCTCTGCTCACCCCAGTGCGAGTCTGTGCGGTTGTCAGGGTGCAGATTGCGCAGCGTGTGTCCGGGTAATGTATCACATTTTGTGAAGTGCGTGTCAGAACGTTTGCATGTTGAGCTGACAGGGTTTATTGGTGTCGGATCAGGCATTGGAAAATTTGATGCTGTCACTTGACCAGGTCCTGCTAAATCTGAAATATCCCCTGAACCCACTCCTTTCCCTGCCACAACCCCAGGACTAATCCTGTGTGAATTCTGTCCCTTGCTGAATCCCTCCCCTGACCCTCGGTGTGCAGACCTCTCCCAGTTACCTGTCTGCTGTATAAGGTCCTCCAGAGAACACACAGTATTCAGTCAATCCTGGCCTGTCGACAGCAGCCACACTGAGTCAAACTTCTGACTGAACGTTTGTCTGCTCTGATCCTCCCTCCCTCTCACTCGATCGGACGGATTTGCACACGGCCAGTAAATGTCAGAGGGTGTTGTCCATGCCAAGAAAACCAGCTCTCTGTGTGCCCTCTCTCCCCCACCCCACCCCCACCTTCCCCAGCTCCTCTCTCAGTCACACTGTGTTCCTCACGGGTTCCTGTGAAAGGACTGAGCCAGTCCAAGCACTGTTCCGCAGCTGGGTCCCTCTCAACACCGGTCACTCTGGGAGCAGAGGGGACATTGAACAATCACTGACCTTTCAGAGTGTTGTCACTGACCAGAGATTCTCTGTCGGGAAGTCTGTCCTCCCTCAACTCACAGCCCCAACCAGCAAGAGAAATCTGTTGGACGCTGAGTGAGTTATGGGCTGCCTAATTAAAGGCAGATCTCTAACACACCACCGCGTAGGACTCAATCAAACTCCAGTCTGTTTTTAGTTAAAGCATCATCCAATCTTTGGGATGAACAGTATAAGTGGGCACCAAACGACCCACAGCATCCCTCTCTTGCTTTTCTCTCTCTCTCTCTTTAATTTGCTCCTTTCCTGCTTTCTCTTCCTTCACTCAGTTTGCTGTCCTTTTTATTTTTATTTCTTTCTCTCTCTCAGTCTCCTCCCTTTATCCCTTTTGTCTCTCACTACCCCCTGTTCCCTTGAAGAACCTCTCAGTAAACCTTGGCAATAGGCTCTATCCCCTTGCCTGTTCCTCTGCTGCTCTGTCAGTGTCTCTCGTCAACCCCCTCTCCCTCACCCCACTCTGGGTTTCACCAGAAACTGGCTCACTCTCGCTCTCACTCTCGTTCTCACTCTCAGTCTCGTTCTTGTTCTCGCTCTCACCCTCACTTTTGGGAAGTTACACAAAGGTTTCCCCTCCCTGAGACTGGGTAACATTTCTCAAGCTGCTCTCTCAGACTGGCCTGGGCACTGTGTCTCTATGAGCTCCTGCTCATCCTATGACAGAATCCTACAATGTTACAGTACAGACAGAGGCCATTTGACCCATCATGTCTGTACTGGCTCCCAAAAGACCAACCCAGCTGGTCCCATCCTCGAGCTTTATCTGCGTAGCCCTCAAACTCCATCCCTTTCAAATACATTTCCAGCTCTCCTTTAGAACCTTCCCTGGAACCCACCTCCACCACTCACCCAGCCAGTGCAGCCAGAGTAGCCAATATAGCCAGTGAAGACAGTGCAGCCAGTGAAGACAGCGCTGCCAGTGTAGCCAATATAGCCAGTGCTGCCAGTGCTGCCAGTGTAGTTAGTGAAGACAGTGCTGCCAGTGTGGCCAGTGCTGCCAGTGTGGCCAGTGCAGCCAGTGCTGCCAGTGTAGACACTGGTCTCTGTGTTCATGTCAGTTTTTTTGCATTGCTGTTGCTGCCACGTGCTGCACCTGAAAGACAGTCACTATCCGAACACAGACATACTCCAGGGCGGAGCTGAGTGGGACACTGGACGTTAGAGGCAGGCGTGAAAACATAAGGAAGGTCACGTCTGTCTCCAGGCACAGCTCCCTCCAGCTTCTTGACCCGGAATTAACACCAACACCCCATGGAAAATGCAGCTCTTACCTCCCAGTGTCACTCACCCTCGAGGAGAAAGTGAGGACTGCAGATGCTGGAGATCAGAGCTTACAAATGTGTTGCTGGAAAAGCGCAGCAGGTCAGGCAGCATCCAAGGAACAGGAGAATCAACGTTTCAGGCAAAAGCCCTTCTTCAGGAAACACTTCACTCACCCTCGACCCTCTTTAGTCTCCCTCTCCTTCCCTTAGACTTTCCCCGTCCACCTTCTCCAAATCTCCCTCAGCTCCTGCTCTCCCCAGAAACACCACTCTGCTGTGAGACACATAGTGAGAGTGAGTGCCCTTTCTCAATGGTTCATCAGGTTTGAGTCCTGCAGGCGAGACCAGTGCTCACTTAATGCCCCAAATAGCACCGAGAGTCACCTACACCACTGTGGGTCTGGAGTCACATATAGGCCAGGCCAGATAAAGATGGCAGATTCCATCCCAAAAGGACATCAGTGACCCAGATGGGCTTTTCCAACACTCAACAATGTTTACACGCACCCATTTAGACCAGCTTTTTACTTTCATTTTATGCTGAATACAAATTCCACCATCTGACAGAAATTCCAACTCTCTGCAATACAGCCCTCAGCTTAGTGATGACTAGTCCCAGTAACATTACAACTGAGGCACCAGCTCACCCTTGACGTCAAGGTTGCATTCGATCGAGTGTGGAATCACGGAGCCCTGGCAAAACTGGAAACAATGGGTATTGGGGGGAACCCACCGCTGGTTAGGGTCATACCTGGCACATACTGAGATGGTGGTGGAGCAACGTCCAACCAGCTTCAGCTGCTGCCACAGCAACCCTCACCTGGAGAGATCGGAGAACAGAGCCCGGAACAAGCCGGCAAGGGAAACAAATCCCAGGCTGGGGGTCGGAGCGGGGAACAGTGAGAGTGTGGGCTGTGTCCCGGAGCAGGGAACAGGGAGAGTGTGGGCTGTGTCCCGGAGCGGGGAACAGGGAGAGTGTGGGCTGTGTCCCGGAGCGGGGAGCTGGGAGAGTGTGGGCTGTGTCCTGGAGCAGGGAACAGGGAGAGTGTGGGCTGTGTCCCGGAGCGGGGAGCTGGGAGAGTGTGGGCTGTGTCCCGGAGCGGGGAGCTGGGAGAGTGTGGGCTGTGTCCCGGAGCGGGGAGCTGGGAGAGTGTGGGCTGTGTCCCGGAGCGGGGAACAGGGAGAGTGTGGGCTGTGTCCTGGAGCAGGGAACAGGGAGAGTGTGGGCTGTGTCCCGGAGCGGGGAACAGGGAGAGTGTGGGCTGTGTCCCGGAGCAGGGAACAGGGAGAGTGTGGGCTGTGTCCCGGAGCGGGGAACAGGGAGAGTGTGGGCTGTGTCCCGGAGCGGGGAGCTGGGAGAGTGTGGGCTGTGTCCTGGAGCAGGGAACAGGGAGAGTGTGGGCTGTGTCCCGGAGCGGGGAACAGGGAGAGTGTGGGCTGTGTCCTGGAGCAGGGAACAGGGAGAGTGTGGGCTGTGTCCCGGAGCGGGGAACAGGGAGAGTGTGGGCTGTGTCCCGGAGCGGGGAGCTGGGAGAGTGTGGGCTGTGTCCTGGAGCAGGGAACAGGGAGAGTGTGGGCTGTGTCCCGGAGCGGGGAGCTGGGAGAGTGTGGGCTGTGTCCTGGAGCAGGGAACAGGGAGAGTGTGGGCTGTGTCCTGGAGCAGGGAACAGGGAGAGTGTGGGCTGTGTCCCGGAGCGGGGAGCTGGGAGAGTGTGGGCTGTGTCCTGGAGCAGGGAACAGGGAGAGTAAGACCATCTCCAATAAGAGACAATCTAATCACTACCCCTTGGCATTCAATAGTGTAACCATCACCGAATCCTCCGTACCAATACCCTGGGAGGAATGAGGGCGGGGGGGGGGGGGGGGGTGGGGGGGGTGGGGGGGGTGGGGTGGGGGTTGGTCTTACCATTGACCAGAAACTCAACTGGACTCGCCAAATGGCCACAACAGCAGGTTAGAATGAAGCAGTGAGTAACCCACCTTCAGACAACTCAAAGCTTGTCCGTCATTTCAAAACATGTGATGCTGGAAAAGCACAGCCGGTCAGGCAGCATCCGAGGAGCAGGAGAGTCAATGTTTCCAGCACAAGGTCTTCATCAGGAATTCCTCGGATGCTGCCTGATCTGCTGTGCTTTTCCAGCACCGTACGTTTTGACTCTGATCTCCAACATCTACCGTCATCACTTTTCCCTGTCCACCATCTCCAAGGCCCAAGTCCGGAGTGT
The DNA here is from genome assembly GCF_047496795.1 of Chiloscyllium punctatum. Classification (NCBI taxonomy): domain Eukaryota; kingdom Metazoa; phylum Chordata; class Chondrichthyes; order Orectolobiformes; family Hemiscylliidae; genus Chiloscyllium; species Chiloscyllium punctatum. Next base: position 119,612,216 of record NC_092748.1, on the reverse strand, counting down.
GATGGAATATTCCCCACTTGCCCTGGATGGGGGCAGCTCCAACAACACTCAAGGAGCTCAACACCATCCAGGACAAAGCAGCCGCTTGATTGGCCCCACATCCACAAACACCCCCTCCCTCCCCCACCCACACTCAGTAACAGCAGTGTGTACCATCTACAAGATGCTCTGCAGAAACTCACCAAAGATCCTCAGGCAGCACCTTCCAAACCCACACCCACTTCCATCCAGAAGAACAAGGGCAGCAGATCCATGGGAACACCACCCCCTGCAAGTTCCCCTCCGAGCCCCTCACCATCCTGACTTGGAAATATATCACCGTTCCTTCAGTGTCACTGGGTCAGAATCCTGGAATTCCCTCCCTAAGGGACATTGTGGGTCAACCCACAGCACAAACAGGCAGAAAACTAGCCACCAGGATACATGAACATTAACTAGGCACAAACCAACATGACCCTCCCTCACTAGTATCCTCACATACGGATGAGGAAGGACACCACTTCGACTGGAACAACACATCCATCCCAGAACAAGCCAAACAGAGACACGTTCAAGAATTCCTAGAAGCATGGCATTCCAACCGGCACTCTATCAACAAACACATCAAGTTAGACCCCATCTACCACCCCCTGAGAAAAGGAACCGGAAGTGACTTCACCACAGGAAATGATGGCATCACCAGAAATGACATCACCAACCCAAAGAAACCCAAACATATAAATAGAAAGCAGGACGTTTCAGCATTGCTTTGCCTGAGGCCCACTGAAGATATTACCTAGTAGGGTAATGAAACGTCTGGGAATGAACCTTGCAGCTCAGCAAGCAAACCTTCATCCAATCCTGTACTCAATACTCTGACCAATAAAGGACAGCATACCAAATGCCTTCTTCACTATCCTGTCTATCTGTGACTCCATTTTCAAGGAGCTATGAACCTGCACTCCAAGGTCTCTTTGTTCAGCAACACTCCCCAAGACCTTACCATTAAGTGTATAAGTCCTGCTAAGATTTGCTTTCCCAAAATTCAGCACCTCAAATTTATCTGAATTAAACTCCATCTGACACTTCTCAGCCCATTGGCCCATCTGGTCCAGATCCTGTTGTAATCTGAGGTAACCCTCTTCACTGTTCACTACACCTCCAATTTTGGTGTCATCTGCAAACTTACTAACTTATTGAGTGGTGGAGTCAACTTGATGGGCTGAATGGCCGCAGAGGGTCAGAGCGTGAGGGGTGACCTATTCGAGGTTTTCAAATCATGAGGTGAAGACTTGGGAACTTGGGGCAGTTTGTGGTGATACCTCGGGGACAGTCCACATCACAACAGAGGAGATGTCAGATGGATTCGAATGGATGAAGAGGAGTGGAGAAATGCTAATGTTGTCTCCTTGTTTAAGAAGGGTAGCAGGGATAATCCAGGTGATTATAGACCAGTGAGTCTGACGTCAGTGGTAGGGGAAGCTGCTGGAGAAGATACTGAGGGATAGGATCTACTCACATTTGGAAGAAAATGGGCTTATCAGTGATGGGCAGCATGGCTTTGTGCAGGGAAGGTCATAGGGATCCGTGCTGGGACCACTGCTGTTCGTTATACACATGTGGAGGGAAATATGGGTTGCCTGATAAGCAAGTTTGCAGATGACACTAAGATTGATGGAGTAGCAGATAGTGAAGGGGACTGTCAGAGAATACAGCAGAATATAGATAGACTGGAGAGATGGGCAGAGAAATGGCAGATGGAGTGCAATCCAGACAAATGCAAGGTGATGCATTTTGGAAGATCCAATTCAAGAGCGAACTATACAGTAAATGGAAAAGCCCTGGGGAAAATTGATGTACAGAGAGATCTGTAGTAAGGCGTTTGATAAGGTTCCCCATGGTAGGCTACTGCAAAAAATACGGAGGTATGGCATTGAGGGTGAGTTGGAGGTTTGGATTAGGAATTGGCTGGCTGGAAGAAGACAGAGGGTAGTAGTTGATGGTAAAGTTCATCTTGGAGTGCAGTTACGAGCGGTGTTCCACAAGGATCTGTTTTGGGACCATTGCTGTTTGTCATTTTTATAAATGACCTGGAGGAGGGGCTAGAAGGTTGGGTGAGCAAGTTTGCGGATGATACGAAAGTCGGTGGAGTTGTTGACAGTGAGGAAGGATGTGGCAGGTTACAGTGGGATATAGATAAGCTGCAGAGCTGGGCAGAAAGGTGGCAAATGGAGTTCAATGTGGGTAAGTGTGAGGTGATTCACTTTGGTATGAGTAACAAAAAGATGGGGTACTGGGCTAATGGTCGGATACTTGGTAGTGTGGATGAGCAGAGGGATCTTGGTGTTCATGTACACAGATCTCTGAAAGTTGCCACCCAGGTAAATAGTGCGGTGAAGAAGGCATATGGCGTACTGGCTTTTATTGGTAGAGGAATTGAGTTCCGGAGTCCTGAGGTCATGTTGCAGTTGTATAAGACTCTGGTGCGACCGCATCTGGAGTATTGTGTGCAGTTTTGGTCGCCATACTATAGGAAGAATGTGGAGGCATTGGAACGGGTGCAGAGGAGGTTTACCAGGATGTTGCCTGGCATGGTAGGAAGATCGTATGAGGAAAGGCTGAGGCACTTGGGGCTGTTTTCATTGGAGAAAAGAAGGTTTAGGGGTGACTTGATAGAGGTGTACAAGATGATTAGGGGTTTAGATAGGGTTGATCATGAGAACCTTTTTCCACGTATGGAGTCAGCTATTACAAGGGGGCATAGCTTTAAATTAAGGGGGGGTAGGTATAGGACAGATGTTAGGGGGAGATTCTTTACTCAGCGAGTCGTGAGTTCATGGAATGCCCTGCCAGTAGCAGTGGTGGACTCTCCCTCTTTATGGGCATTTAAACGGACAATTGGATAGACATATGGAGGATAGTGGGTTAGTGTAGGTTAGGTGGGCTTGGATCGGCCCAACATCGAGGGCCAAAGGGCCTGTACTGCGCTGTATTCTTCTATGTTCGATGTTCTATCTGGGTGTTCAGCTCCATTGTTCCCTGAAGATGGCAACGCAGGTCAATAGTGTGGTCAAGAAGGCACACGGCATGCCTTCCTTCATTGGACGGGGTATTGAGTACAAGAGTTGGCAGGTCATGGTACAGTTATATATGATTTTGGTTCGGCCACATTTGGAATGCTGTGTACAGTTCTGGTCGCCACATTACCAAAAGGATGTGGATGGTTTGGAGAGAGTGCAGAGGAAGTTAACCAGGATGTTGCCTGGTATGGAGGGTGCTGGCTATGAAGAGGGGTTGAGTAGATTTGGATTATTTTCATTGGAAAGATGGAGGTTAAGGGGGGACCTGTTTGAGACCTACAAAATCATGAGGGGTATAGACAGGGTGGATAGCAAGAAGCTCTTTCCCAGAGTGGGGGACACAATTAGTGGGGGTCATGAATTCAATATGAGGGGGGATCGTTTAGGGGAGATATACGGGGAAAGAGTTTTGCGCAGAGGGTGGTGGGTGTCTGAAACACATTGCCAACGGAGGTGATAGAGGTGGGCATGATAGTGTCATTTAAGAGGTATCTGGACAGAGGGGTACAGACCCTTAGAAAATAGGCGACAAGTTTAGATCGAGGATCTGGATTGGCACAGGCTTGGAGGGCCGAAGGGCCTGTTCCTGTGCTGTCATGTTCTTTGTTCTATCCCCACTCCCTTTGCTGAGATTCCCAGTTCAATCTGCAGATCGTGACTGGGAACAGTTTTTTCCTGGTTTATGCTGCTGAACCACATTGGGATTTGAGCCCCTCCTGTTAAGTGACTCCCTTTATCCAACTTTGCCCAAAGGTCAACATTCCCAGCATCTCCAGTCTCTCCCCATTCACAGAACTCCCTTATCCCTGCTCCCAATCGAGTGAATCCCCTCCACCCTCTCTCCATGACCGTCACATCTTCCTGCAATAGCTGATCTTCAGTACGGACTTGACACTGAGAGGGCTGAGACAAGACCCCTGCCCACTGCTGACACCAAATTCAGTCTCACTGATTGGGAATCCGAAGGGATTAGCAGTGGAGCCAGGAATCCTGCTTGCCTGCTCCTGGTTTCCTTCTGGTTATGCTGAGATGGTGCTGTTTACCCATCAGCACCTCTGCACCATCAATCAGGGCAGAGACAGGAGGACAGCCACCTGTCTGAAAGCTAACACTCTCGGCAGTGTCGTCAGCAGCAGAGGGGCGCCCTGTCAGAATAGCAAGGGGAAACCCGAGGTCAGTCAGATCTGGCCACGTTTCCTGCAGAGTATGAGATATCAAGATCCTGCAAAAGTGACAGCCCCAACAACGTTCCAGCAACGGTACCATTCCCCGAACCAAGCTGTTCCAGTCCAGTCACAAGGGAAAAACAAGGACTGCAGATGCTGGAGATCAGAGTCGAGAGAGTGGTGCTGGAAAAGCACAGCAGGTCAGGCAGCATCCGAGGGGCAGGAAAATTGATGTTTCGGGCAAAAGCCCTTCATCAGGAATACAGCTGTATTTTCCAGCACCACTCTAACCCAGTCCATTCCAACACTGGCATCTACCCGACAATGTGGAAAATTGCCCAGGTATGTCCTGTACAGAAAAAGCAGGACAAATCCAACCCGGCCAATTCCCACCCCATCAGTCTCCTCTCGATCCTCAGTAAAGTGAGGGAAGGGGTCAGTAACAGAGCTATCAAGCAGCACCTGCTCAGCAATAACCTGCTCAGTGACGCCCAGTTTGGGATCCCCCAGGGTCACCCAGCTCCTGACCTCATTACAGCCTTGGGTCAAACATGGACAAAAGGGCTGAATTCCAGAGGGGAGGGGAGAGGGGACAGTCCCCTGACATCAAGGCTGCATTTGACCGAGTGTGGCATCACGGAGCCCTGGCTAAACTGGAATCAATGGGTATCAGGGGGCAAACTCTCCGCTGGTTAGAGTCATACCTGGCACAGAGGAAGATGGTTGTGGTTGTTGGAGGGTCAGTCATCTCAGCTCCAGGACATCTCTGCAGGAGTCCCTCAGGGGAGGGTCCTAGACCCAACCATCTTCAGCTGCTTCATCAATGACCTTCCCTCCATCAGAAGGTCAGAAGTGGGGATGGTCCCCGATGATTACACAATGTTCAGCTCCATTCCCCACTCCTCAGATACTGGAGCAGTCCATGTTCAAATGCAACAAGATCTGAACAATCTCCAGGCTTGGGCTGACAAGGGGCAAGTAACATTCGTGTCACACAAATGTCAGGCTATGACCATCAGCAATAAGAGACATTCTAACCACTGCCCCTTGACATTCAAAGATTACCATCACTGAATCCCCCATTATCAACAATCTGGGGGTTACCATTGATCAGAAACTCATCTGGACCCACCACATAAACACAGCAGCTACAAGAGCAGGTCAGATGCTGGGAATACTGCGGAGAGTAACTCCCCTCTTGACTCCCCAAAGCCTGTCCACCATCTCCAAGGCCCAAGTCCGGAGTGTGATGGAATATTCCCCACTTGCCCTGGATGGGGGCAGCTCCAACAACACTCAAGAAACTCAACACCATCCAGGACAAAGCAGCCGCTTGATTGGCCCCACACCCACAAACACCCCCCTCCCTCCCCCACCCACACTCAGTAACAGCAGTGTGTACCATCTACAAGATGCACTGCAGAAACTCACCAAAGATCCTCAGGCAGCACCTTCCAAACACACGACCACTTCCATCTAGAAGGACAAGGGCAGCAGATACATGGGAACACCACCGCCTGCAAGTTCCCCTCTGAGCCACACACATAGCCCTAGTGAGAATTCCTCTTCACAAAGCAGCACAGATTCACCAGAATATTCCCACAGAATGCAGAAGCTCAGAACTGTGACTGTGCAGAAGGAGGCCATTCAGCCCATGCTGCATGGACTGGCTCTGTTACTAATCTGGTTGCATTATCCTGTACCAGTCTCCTCCTGTTACCCCCATGACCCTGCATGCCATTACTATCCAAAATATCCATGGCTTGCCCCTCTCAGTTGAACCTGATAAGCTGACCTTAACACTACGCTCCTGGGTCAACCCCTGGTTACAGCGAAATATTTTCAAACTCAATTTTCACAACACATTGCAAACCATGATTTGGAGATGCCGGTGTTGGACTGGGGTGGACAAAGTTAAAAATCACACAACTCACGGTTATAGTCCAACAGGTTTAATTGGATGTACTAGCTTTCAGAGCGTCGCTCCTTCATCAGGTGGTTGTGAAGGAGTCAATTGTCTTACAAAGCGAGTGTTTCCAAATAAACCTGTAGAACTATAACCTGGTGTTGTGTGATGTTTAACTTTGTTCATTCCAAACCAGATAACCTTGTGTTTTGTGGGGGAACCTGTCACCCAATGAAGCCCATCTGAGAGAACAAATCCCCCTTCCTATCTGAATGCAGAATATCTCAGCATGTTAAAAAATCTCTGTTTGCCCCCAACAGGATACGCTGTCCTCCCTCCCGCCTCTTCTCAGTGTGAGCCGATAGTAGTCTCATCTGTTTGACGAGGTGACCTTTCACAGGATTTGCTTGGTCCAATAGGGAAAGCCAACCCTCCTCAACCTTTCATCTGAAATCAAACATGTTATCCTGGGGTTTATCCCAGACAACACAAGAATAAACCCGACTTGAACTGGAGTTTAATGCTGAAAAGTGTGAGGTGATTCACTTTGGAAGGAGTAACAGGAATACAGAGTACTGGGTTAATGGTAAGACTCTTGGTGGTGTAGATGAGCAGAGAGATCCCAGTGTCCATGTACATAGATCCCTGAAAGTTGTCACCCAGGCTGATAGGGTTGTTAAGAAGGCACACGGTGTGTTAGTTTTTATTGGTCGAGGGATTGAGTTTCGGAGCCATGAGGTCATGCAGCAGCTGTACAAAACTCTGATGCAGCCGCACTTGGAGTATTGTGTACGGTTCTGGTCACTGCATTATAGGAAGGATGTGGAAGCTTTGGAAAGGGTTCGGAGGAGATTTACTGGGATGTTGCCTGGTATGGAGGGAAGGTCTTACGGGGAAAGGCTGAGGGCCTTGAGGCTGTTTTTGTTAGAGAGAAGAAGGTTGAGAGGTGACTTAATTGAGACATACAAGATAATCAGAGGGTTAGATAGGGTGGACAGGGAGAGCCTTTTACCAGGTATGGGGACAGTGAGCACGAGGGGGCATAGCTTTAAATTGAGGGGTGATAGATATAGGACAGATAGGTAAAAACAATGACTGCAGATGCTGGAAACCAGATTCTGGATTAGTGGTGCTGGAAGAGCACAGCAGTTCAGGCAGCATCCAAGGAGCTTCGAAATCGACGTTTCGGGCAAAAGCCCTTCAGGAATAACCTGATGAAGGGCTTTTGCCCGAAACGTCGATTTCGAAGCTCCTTGGATGCTGCCTGAACTGCTGTGCTCTTCTAGCACCACTAATCCAGAAGATATAGAACAGATGTCAGAGGTAGTTTCTTTACTCAGAGAGTAGTAGGGACGTGGAATGCCCTGCCTGTAACAGGAGTAGACTCGCCAACTTTAAGGGCATTTCAATGGTCATTGGATAAACATATGGATGAGAATGGAATAGTGTAGGTTAGATGGGCTTCAGATTGGTTCCACAGGTCGGTACAACATCGAGGGCCGAAGGGCCTGTACTGCACTGGAATGCTCTATGTCCTATGAACTGTTAGGGCTCCCATGGACTGTGTGGCTGATTCACTGATGCTAGTTTCCATTTGTAGGGAAACTCTGTCCATTGGTATCAACATTGTGGAGAACTCTGGGACTCAGTAGTACACATGACCAGGCCTGGGCAGAGCTGGTCATGCCCCAGGGTCAGTTACAAACTGCATGGACCTGCAGCGGGCTCAGGGTCTTACCCTCCGGCTGGTCCTCTCGCTGAGCGTTGAAGTTCTCGTAGGAATCCCAGCGAATCAAAGGGTCAGCGGTGTTATAATCGACAGAGACACTAGGGCCATTCTCCAGGTGCTCCATCCCTGGAGAGTCAGAAACAAGAAACACTGTTAATGGGCTAATGTTAACACTGTTAATGCTCAGAAAAATGGAACAACAAACTGAAAAATCTGCAGAGGCTGGAAATCAGGAACAAAATCAGAAATTGCTGGAAGAGCTAACAGAGAGAAAACACAGTTAACATTTCGGGTCCAGTGACCCTTCTTCAGAACTGGTGGTAGCTGGAAAAACAGCGGTATTTATGCAGAAGGTGGGGTGGGGCGCAGGGGGGAGGAGTAAATGACAGATGGAGATAGAGCCCAAAAAGAGACAAGAAGTTGAATAGACAAAGAATGGGTTCAGGTCAGTCTGGGGGAATGAGTGGGGATTGTTAGTGTCTGGTAATGATTTGGGTGTAATAGCAGTCCATGTGATAAGAAGGCCTGGTATGTGGGGGTTGGGGTAAGGACATGGGGGGAGGTGTCTCAGGCTGTAAAATTATTGAACTCAATTTGAGTGCAGAAGGATGCAGGGTCCCCAAGTGGAAACCGAGGTGCTGTTCTTCCAGCTTGTGCTGAGCTTCACTGAAACGCCACAGCAAGCCTGAGGCAGAGAGGTTGGCCAGGATAGACAAGCAGGAGGTTGGGAGATCACAGCAAGGCAGGCAGTATCAGGAGGTGGAGAGGGCAACGTTTTGGGTGTAACCCTTCCTCAGGACTGGGGGTGGGTGTAGGGGGAGCTGCAGATAAAGGGGTTGATAGGGGCAGGGTGGTGAAGTGGGGAGAGGTGAAGACAGAGGGTACAACCTGGTTGGTCAATGGGAGGAATGAATCCGATTGGTGGCTGGGAGGAGTGGAAGGGAGAGGGGAGGGCTGGGAAGGGAGTCAGGGGACAGGGAGGGAGGTTATTTGAAATTGGAGAACTCAATGTTGAATCCTCTAGGCCGTAGGCTGCCCAGGTGGAAGATGAGGAGTTGTCCCTCCAATTTGTACTGTGGTTTGTTTTGGCAATAGAGGAGGCCAAGGATGGTCATGTTAGAAAGGGAGTGGGAAGGGGAATTAAAATGGGTGGTGACTGGGAGGTCCGATCAGCTCCTATGGGCCCGGCTGCGATGCTCGGTGAACCATTCCCTAAGTTAACGTTCGGTCTCCCTGATGTAGAGAAGTCCACATCGGGAGCACCTGATGCAGTAAACTAGGTTGGAAGAGAGGCAGGTGAACCTCTGTCTCACCTGGAAGGACTGTTTGGGGCTCTGGATGGAGGTACTGGCAGGTTTTGCATCTTTTGTGGTTGCAGGGGAAGGTACCGGGGGGGGGGGGGGGTTCGGGGGGATTGGGTGGGGAGAGTGGCACAAACCAAGGACTGTCAAAGGGAGCAGTCCTTGTGGACGGCAGAGGGGATGGGAAGGGGAAGGTGTTCTTGGTGGGGTTGGCGGACATGGTTAAGGATGATGCATTGAATGCAGACACTGGTGGGGTGGTGGGTGAAGACAAGGGGGAAACCGGTCTTTATTGCATTTGGAGGGGGGGGGATTTAGACAGTGGAGTGGGTAATGGAGGAGGTGTGATGAACGGCTGTCTGAGTGATAGAGGGGAGAATAGCACGTTGTTCGAAATAGGTGGACATTTGGGATGTCTCCTCATCCGAGCAGATGTGGTGGAGGCGGAGGAATTGGGAAAACAGGATGGAATTCTTGCAGGATACTGGTGGGAGGAGGTGTAATTCAGGTAGTTATGGGAGTCTGTGGGTTTGCAGTAAATGTCTGTCGCGAGATTGTCACCGGAGATGGAAATGGAGAGGTCAACATAGGGGACGGGGTGGGGGTGTCCAAGATGGACCAAATGAATTTAAGGGCAGGGTGGAAGTTGGACTGGGGGAACAGGAGGGTGTGTTGAAGTGGCAGGTTTTTGGAAGCTCAGAGTCTTTGCAACAAAACATTGATGCCTGGCGGTCACCCAGTCTACGCAGTGTTTCCCCAGTGCAGAGGACACCACACTGGGAGCAGCAAATGCCACAGACATGACTGAGTGAAGAGCAGGTAAACTGTGGCTTCACCTGGAAGGTGTGCTTTGGCTCTTGGATAGTGAGGACGGGGGAGGGAAATGGGCGTTACACCTTCTGCTTTGCAGAGGAAGGTGCCATGGGGACGTGGGGAGGTGTTCGTAGTGAAGGAGAAGTAGACCAGGTGCCCCGGAGGGAATGGTCTCTGCGGAATGTGGACGAGGGAGGGGAGGGGAATATGTGTTTGTTGGTGACATCTTGGAGGTGGTGATAGTGGAGGTTAATAATCCTCTGGCTGTGCGTATGTTGGGATGGTGGGTAAGGACAGGGGGACACTATTGCTGCAGTGGGAGGGGAGATAGGGGGCACGGGGGCAGACCCAGGCTGAGGGCCCTGTCAACAATAATACTGGGGAACCCTCAGTTCAGGAAGACGATGGGAGGATGGAATACAGTCTTCACAGAAAACAGGGAATGAGGCGAATTATCCAATGGAAATGACATCATCGGAATGAGTTCCCTCTCTTGTCTGGAATTAGAATTGTTTATCAAATTCCACCAGACTCTCATCTTCACCTGGTCCACCTCTGACTACTCCGTTCCCGAACTCGACACCTCAGTTCCCATTTCTGGGGAAAGGCTGATCATTAATATCGACAACAAACCCATCGTCTCCAATACTAACCCCGACTATAAATCCTCATAGCAACCTCACTGAGTATGGGACTGTACCCCAGTGAGAGTCAGTGTGTGTGGGACTGTACCCCAGTGAGGGTCAGTGTGTGTGGGACTGTACCCCAGTGAGGGTCAGTGTGTGTGGGACTGTTCCCCGTGAGGGTCAGTGTGTGTGAGACTGTTCCCCAGTGAGGGTCAGTGTGTGTGGGACTGTTCCCCAGTGAAGGTCAGTGTGTGTGAGACTGTACCCCAGTGAGGGTCAGTGTGTGTGGGACTGTACCCCAGTGAGGGTCAGTGTGTGTGGGAGTGTACCCCAGTGAGAGTCAGTGTGTGTGGGACTGTACCCCAGTGAGAGTCAGTGAGTGAGGGGCTGTAACCAGTGAGAGTCAGTGTGTGAGGGAGTGTGCCCCAGTGAGGGTCAGTGTGTGAGGGAGTGTACCCCAGTGAGGGTCAGTGTGTGAGGGACTGTCCCCCAGTGAGAGTCAGTGTGTGTGGGAGTGTACCCCAGTGAGGGTCAGTGTGTGTGGGACTGTACCCCAGTGAGAGTCAGTGTGTGTGGGAGTGTACCCCAGTGAGAGTCAGTGTGTGTGGGAGTGTACCCCAGTGAGGGTCAGTGTGTGTGGGACTGTACCCCAGTGAGAGTCAGTGTGTGTGGGACTGTACCCCAGTGAGAGTCCGTGTGTGTGGGAGTGTACCCCAGTGAGAGTCAGTGTGTGTGGGAGTGTACCCCAGTGAGAGTCAGTGTGTGTGGGAGCGTACCCCAGTGAGGGTCAGTGTGTGTGGGAGTGTATCCCAGTGAGAGTCAGTGTGTGTGGGAGTGTACCCCAGTGAGGGTCAGTGTGTGTGGGAGTGTTCCCCAGTGAGGGTCAGTGTGTGTGGGACTGTACCCCAGTGAGAGTCAGTGTGTGTGGGAGTGTACCCCAGTGAGAGTCAGTGTGTGTGGGACTGTACCCCAGTGAGAGTCAGTGTGTGTGGGAGTGTACCCCAGTGAGAGTCATATGGAGTGGGATAAAGTGGGGTATACTTTTTTCACTGTTGTCTGATGAGTAAGGTCTGGATTGGAGAGTGAAGTTTCCTGTGTAGACACAGACACACCTGCAGTTGTGTGTGTGCCAACACGTGTGCAATGAATCTTGGACAGACCGTATAACAATATGAACAATAACTGTCAGCCCTTCTGCCCATCAAACCTGTTCCATCCGCCTCTGACCCATTTAAATTGCTTTCTTCACAGCGGTTTTAATGGTTAGATGGCTGTGTGATCCCACTAATGTTCTGGACTGAGAAACAGTTTCCCCATTTCCTTCCTGAGGCGGGGGGTCTCTCTCAGGTGGAGAGCCGCTTCCTCACCCCTGCACTGAGCTCAAACACGGTCCTGAGGGCCACGCTTCAAGGGTCTGGGTACCATGTCCATCTCCTGAGTAGGGTTAGTGGGGGGCAGAAGTGGGCCGTACACCCCCCCCTCCCCCTCCCCCTCCCCCTCCCCCTCCCCCTCCCCCTCCCCCTCCCCCTCCCCTCTGGCTGCAGTTAGGAAGAACACATTGACCTGTGTACCTGAGTACACCTGTGTGTCCGTTCCTGTGTGCCAGTGTGAAGCCCCTAGGTTGTGTGGAGAGGCCTAGTCTAGCCTCTGAGATCATGCCTCTTATTCGGGTGGACTAGTGGAAGGTCCAGCAGCATAGTGCGAGTGTCTCTGAGCTCATTATCCGGGTGCCTGCACTCATACAGTCTGTTCTGTGAACACACAGTCATTCCATTCCCATGCAATCCTGCATTACAAGGGAATCATGTCATAGCAGCATCATTTGAGCCACTGGGACAGGAATCACATTAGAGACAATACAGCTGAGGAAAGTTCACCATCTACAACTAACAGCCCAAATCCTTCAATCACATCATCGCCAATTCGCTTTGAAGAAACTCGAGTTATCACAGAATTGACTGTACTCTGTGCACATGGTTCAAACCCCACAACACAAGCTGGTGATCTGGAAATTCATAAAAACATTCTGAAAAATTTAAGCATCAGAGAGAGTGACCATGGCAACAAACACTGATAGTCGGAGAAAACCCCATCTGCTTTACTCATGTCCTTTCGGGATGGAAACTGCCATCCTTACCCAGGGAAAAGTGAGGACTGAAGAGGCTGGAGATCAGAGTCAAGATCAGGGTGGTGCTGGAAAAGCACAGCAGGTCAGGCAGCATCCGAGGGGCAGGAATATCAACATTTCGGGCAAAAGCCCTTCATCAGGATTGAATGCTTCAGTCCTGATGAGTGGCCTTTGCCCAAAATGTCAATTTTCCTACTTCTCGGATGCTGCCTGACCTGCTGTGCTTTTCCAGCACCACTCGAAACAGCCATCCTTACCTGGTCTGGCCTACACGTGACTCCAGACCCACAGCAATGGGGGGTAACTGTTAACTGCCCTCTGAAATGGCCCAGCAAGGTATTCAGTTTCAAGGGGCAATTAGGGACAGGAAACAAACACCAGCCCTGCCAGCCTCACCCATACCCTGTGAGAAACACAGCCAGAGGGCTCATGGTATGATTGGATGGACCAGAGGAAGTGGCAAGGGTTTCCTGTAGACAGTAGGGAGTGGGGTGAGTTGTCAGCTCATATTTTGTCTGACCACCATCCTGATCTGTACGGGACACCCCGCTGCCACCCCCCCCCAAAGGGTCTCACTGGGACAGTGATATGTATGGGACATTCCCACCCACCCCCCTCACCCTCTGAAGGGTCTCACTGGGACAGGGAGGTGTATGGGACATTCCCCCCCCCCCCACCCTGAAGGGTCTCACTGGGACAGTGAAGTTTACAAACCTCCCCCCCCCCCCCCCCCGCCCCCCGCACTGACTATACAAACCTCCCCCCCCCCCCCCCAAAGGGTCTCACTGGGACAGTGAAGTTTACAAACCTCCCCCCCCCAAAGGGTCTCACTGGGACAGTGAAGTTTACAAACCTCCCCCCCCCAAAGGGTCTCACTGGGACAGTGAAGTTTACAAACCTCCCCCCCCCAAAGGGTCTCACTGGGACAGTGAAGTTTACAAACCTCCCCCCCCCCCGAAGGGTCTCACTGGGACAGTGAAGTTTACAAACCTCCCCCCCCCCCGAAGGGTCTCACTGGGACAGTGATGTACAGCTGTGCTTTGCCTAAGGCCAGGTTTGAACTGGCCTCCTGCTGGTTTCTACCTGGAGCCAGCTCTCAGGGAAAGACTATCGTTTTCATTTCAATCAGCCGTGGAATCTGCCCACCCTCTTTACAGACCCCCCCCCCCCCCCCCCCAAGTGTCTGTGTGTAATCAGACTGCTGGCAGGGAGCAGGCGGTATTTAGAAATTGTCCCCTCAGAGGGATTGGGATTGTTCAAAACTAACCTGCAATGGAATGGAACTAACTGGGGCAAGAACCTGACAATGCAGGTGGAGGCCATTTGGCCCATTGAGCCTGAACTGGCTCTTCAAAGAGCCTCCCACATAAACCCATCCCATCCCCATAACTCCATATCTCCCTTAGCCAATCCCACTTACCTGCACATAGAGTCATAGAGATGTACAGCATGGAAACAGACCCTTCGGTCCAACCTGTCCATGCCGACCAGATATCCCAACCCAATCTAGTCCCACCTGCCAGCACCCAGCCCATATCCCTCCAAACTCTTCCTATTCATATACCCATCCAAATGCCTCTTACATGTTGCAATTGTACCAGCCTCCACCACATCCTCTGGCAGCTCATTCCATACACGTACCACCCTCTGGGTGAAAAAGTTGCTCCTTAGGTCTCTTTTATATCTTTCCCCTCTCACTCTAACCCTATGTCCTCTAGTTCTGGACTCCCCGACCCCAGGGAAAAGACTTTGTCTATTTACCCTATCCATGCCCCTCATGATTTTATAAACCTCTATAAGGTCACCCCTCAGCCTCCGACACTCCAGGGAAAACAGCCCCAGCCTGTTTAGCCTCTCCCTGTAGCTCAGATCCTCCAACCCTGGCAACATCCTTGTAAATCTTTTCTGAACCCTTTCAAGTTTCACAGGACTGTGGGAGGAAATCGGAGCACCTGGAGGAAACCCACCCAGACACGGGGAGAATGTGCAAACTCCACACAGTCAGTCGTCGGAGGGTGGAATTGAACCGGCAATGCTGTGAGGCGGCAGTGCGAAGCATAGAAGCAACCAAATGGAGCAAGACAAAAACATCTGAGGTGAGAAGGATCCACACAGTCAGCTCAATCCTCCCAGGACTAACACTCCTTTGTTTTTCTTCCCCCTCTCTCTCCTGCAGTCAGCTCTGGTTTCACTTTGATTTTCATGTTCCTGTCCCCTGTCAGTTTGGAACCACCAGTGTGAAACCCTCCTCCTGGGTATGTCCCCGTTAAAAGCACAGTGGCTCAGTGGTTGGCACTGCTGCCTCCCAGCGCCAGGGAACCTGGATTCGATTCCAGCCTCGGGTGGAGTTTGCACATTCTCCCCGTGTCTGCGTGGGTTTCCTCCGGGTGCTCCAGTTTCCTCCCACAGGCAGAAGGTGCGTGGGTTAGGGTGGATTGCCCACGCTAAATTGCCCCATAATATTTAGGGATGTGTAGGTTAGGTGCGTTAGTCAGGGGTGAGTGTAGAGTAATAGGGTAGGGGGAAATGGGTCTGGGTGGGTTACTCTGCAGAGGGTCAGTGTGGACTGGTTGGGCCAAATGGCCTGTTTCTGCACTGTAGGGATTCTATGAAAACAAAACTCAGACCAGTTCTACACCTCTGATTCCCCCAGCAGGATTCCTCCCCTCTGTCAATCTCTCTTCAAACTCAGTACACCCAGCCTCCCACCCTCTCCCCATATCCCTCAACTTCACCATCCCCCCATATCACCCAATTCCAACCTTTTCCCCATATCTCTCTACACCCACCCTCTGCCTCATGTGTCTCAACCCCCACCATCCCCCCATATCTCTCAATCCCTGGCCTTCCCCATGTATCTCAACCCCCACGTTCAACCCATATCCCCCAATCCCACATTAACCTTATATCCCTCAACCATGCCCCTCAGTCCCCACCTTCTCCCTAATGTCCCTCAACCCCATCTTTTTCCTGTCCCTCAATCCCACTCCCTTTCCCGGTTCTTCAGCAACAGCTTCTCGCCATTTCCCTGAACCCCACCTTCTCCTCATTTCCCATGAAAGACGGCTGGTCCTCTGGCTGTGTCCGATCCATCCTCCTCAGGATCTGTGACTGTCCCTTTCATTGGAGGGAGATCCCAAGGTCTCAGAGTGACCTCACAGGAGGATAAACCAAACCAAGGGGAACATTCAAACAAAACGAAATAAAAAACAAACAACAGGCAGGAAAATGATTGTCAAGTAAAACCCCGGAAAATACATTGTCTTTATCTGTAAATAACAAGGGAATAACTACAGCAAGGTCTGGGTTGAATCAGGAGCTTGTGGGTAAGTTTTGTGTGGACTGTATTCATAAAAGACGAGGAAGGACAGAGATTATAATCAGGGAGGGGGAGCGGGGAATCTGCGGTGGAATTTATACAATGAGAAAGGAACTGTTAAGGTGTTTAAAAGTCTTTGAAAGTGCACAAATCGCAAAGTACAGACAAAAGAAGTCCCAGGTCAGTCGGGAGCTAAGTGGGGAATAGGAAAGGCTGAGGGAAAACCTTACGGAAGTGGGAGAGCAGGGCCTAATCACGTGTCATTGGCTGGGGGGATTAATGGAGAAATGGTTTCACCAAGAGGGTGCAGATGAACTTGAATTGCTAGTCTGGAAGGGTGGTACATTTAAAACAGGTAAGCATGGAAGAGAATCGAGGATAGGAGTTAGGACGACATGTTACAGCTGTTACAAGATGTTGGTGAGGTCTCTCTGGAGTACTGTGTACAATTCTGATTATCCGACCATAGAAAGTAGACTTGAACTCTTCCAAGTTTCACAGCATCCCTCCAATAGCATGGAGACCAGGATTGCACACAGTATTCCAAAGGAGGCTGAACAGCCTCAACCATGAGCTCCCAAATCCTGTTCTGAATGTGTAGTATACTGTACTGTACTGTACTGCGATGTACTGTAGTATACTGTACTGTGCTGTACTGTACTGTAGTGTACTATAGTGTACTGTACTGTACTGTGCTGTACTGTACTGTAGTGTACTATAGTGTACTGTACTGTACTGTACTGTACTGCGATGTACTGTAGTATACTGTACTGTGCTGTACTGTACTGTAGTGTACTATAGTGTACTGTACTGTACTGCGATGTACTGTAGTGTACTATAGTGTACTGCACGGTACTGTACTGCAATGTACTGTAGTGTACTATAGTGTACTGTACTGTACTGCGATGTACTGCAGTATACTGTACTGTGCTGTACTGTACTGTAGTGTACTATAGTGTACTGAGCTGTACTGTACAGTACTGTACTGTAATGTGCTGTACTGTGCTGTACTGTACCGTGGTGTACTGTACTGTGGTGTACTGTACTGTGCTGTACTGTACTGTACTGCGATGTACTGTAGTGTACTATAGTGTACTGTACTGTACTGTACTGCGATGTACTGTAGTATACTGTACTGTGCTGTACTGTACTGTAGTGTACTATAGTGTACTGTACTGTACTGTACTGCGATGTACTGTAGTATACTGTACTGTGCTGTACTGTACTGTAGCGTACTATAGTGTACTGTGCTGTACTGTACAGTACTGTACTGTACCGTGGTGTACTGTACTGTACTATACTGTACTGTACTGTGGTGTACTGTACTGTACTGTACTGTGCTGTGCTGTACTGTATTGTACTGTGCTGTACTGTGCTGAACTATGCTGTGCTGTACTGTACTGTGGTGTACTGTGCTGTACTGTACTGTACTGTGGTGTACTGTGATGCACTGTGCTGTACTGTGCTGTGCTGTACTGTGCTGAACTGTGCTGTGCTGTACTGTACTGTGCTGTACTGTGCTGTAATGTACTGTACTGTACAGTGCTGTGCTGTACTGTACTGTGCTGTACTGTGCAGTACTGTGGTGAACTGTGCTATGCTGTACTGTACTGTGCAGTACTGTGTTGTACTGTGCTGTACTGTACTGTACTGCGATGTACTGTAGTGTACTATAGTGTACTGTATTGTACTGTGCTGTACTGTGCTGTACTGTACTGTGCTGTACTGTACTGTAGTGTACTATAGTGTACTGAGCTGTACTGTACAGTACTGTACTGTACCGTGGTGTACTGTACTGTACTGTGCTGTGCTGTACTGTACCGTGGTGTACTGTACTGTACTGTGCTGTGCTGTACTGTATTGTACTGTGCTGTACTGTGCTGAACTATGCTGTGCTGTACTGTACTGTGGTGTACTGTGCTGTACTGTACTGTGCTGTACTGTACTGTGCTGTGCTGTACTGTACTGTGGTGTACTGTGATGCACTGTGCTGTACTGTGCTGTGCTGTACTGTGCTGTGCTGAACTGTGCTGTGCTGTACTGTACTGTGCTGTACTATGCTGTAATGTACTGTACTGTACAGTGCTGTACTGTACTGTGCTGTACTGTACTGTGCTGTACTGTGGTGAACTGTGCTATGCTGTACTGTACTGTGCAGTACTGTGTTGTACTGTGCTGTACTATACTGTACTGTGCTGTACTGTACTGCGATGTACTGTAGTGTACTATAGTGTACTGTACTGTACTGCGATGTACTGTAGTGTACCATAGTGTACTGTACTGTACTGTACTGCGATGTACTGTAGTATACTGTACTGTGCTGTACTGTACTGTAGTGTACTATAGTGTACTGAGCTGTACTGTACTGCGATGTACTGTAGTATACTGTACTGTGCTGTACTGTACTGTAGTGTACTATAGTGTACTGAGCTGTACTGTACAGTACTGTACTGTACCGTGGTGTACTGTACTGTACTGTGCTGTGCTGTGCTGTACTGTACTGTACTGTACCGTGGTGTACTGTACTGTACTGTACTGTGCTGTACTGTGCTGAACTATGCTGTGCTGTACTGTACTGTGGTGTACTGTACTGTACTGTACTGTGCTGTACTGTACTGTGCTGAACTGTGCTGTGCTGTGCTGTACTGCACTGTGCTGTACTGTGCTGTAATGTATTGTACTGTACAGTGCTGTGCTGTACTGTACTGTGCTGTACTGTGCTGTACTGTGCTGTGCTGTACTGTGCTGTACTGTGGTGAACTGTGCTATGCTGTACTGTACTGTGCAGTACTGTGTTGTACTGTGCTGTACTGTGCTATACTGTACTGTGCTGTACTGAACTGTGCTGTACTGAACTGTGCAGTGCTGTACTGTGCTATACTGTACTGTGCTGTACTGAACTGTGCTGTACTGTACTGTGCTATACTGTACTGTGCTGTACTGTACTGTGGTGAACTGTGCTGTGCTGTACTGTACTGTGCAGTACTGTGTTGTACAGTACTGTACTGTGCTATACTGTACTGTGCTGTACTGAACTGTGCTGTACTGAACTGTACAGTGCTGTACTGTGCTGTACTGTACTGTGCTGAACTGTGCTGTGCTGTACTGTGTTGTACTGTGCTGTACTGTACTGTGCTGTGCTGTACTGTGCTGTGCTATACTGTACTGTACTGTGCTGTACTGTGCAGTGCTGTACTGTGCTGAACTGTGCTGTACTGTACTGTGCTGTGCTATACTGTACTGTACTGTACTGTACTGTGCTGAACTGTGCTGTACTGTGCTGAACTGTGCTCTACTGTACTGTACTGTGCTGTACTGTACTGTGCTAAACTGTGCTATGCTGTACTGTGTTGTACTGTGCTGTACTGTGCTGTGCTGTACTGTGCTGTGCTATACTGTACTGTACTGTACTGTGCTGTACTGTGCGGTGCTGTACTGTGCGGTGCTGTACTGTGCTGTACTATATGTGCTGTGCTGTATTGTGCTGTGCTGTACTGTGCTGAACTGTGCTGTGCTGTACTGTACTGTGCTGTACGGTGTTGTGCTGTACTGTGCTGTGTTGTGCTGTACTGTGCTGGTCTGTACTGTGTTGTGCTGTACTGTGCTGTACTGTGCTGTGCTGTACTGTACTGTGCTGTACTGTACTGTGCTGTACTGTACTGTACTGTGCTGTACTGTGGTGAACTGTGCTATGCTGTACTGTACTGTGCAGTACTGTGTTGTACTGTGCTGCACTGTACTGTGCTGTACTGTACTGTACTGCGATGTACTGTAGTGTACTATAGTGTACTGTACTGTACTGCGATGTACTGTAGTATACTGTACTGTGCTGTACTGTACTGTAGTGTACTATAGTGTACTGAGCTGTACTGTACAGTACTGTACTGTACCGTGGTGTACTGTACTGTGCTGTGCTGTGCTGTACTGTACTGTTCCGTACCGTGGTGTACTGTACTGTACTGTACTGTGCTGTGCTGTATTGTACTGTGCTGTACTGTGCTGAACTATGCTGTGCTGTACTGTACTGTGGTGTACTGTGCTGTACTGTACTGTGCTGTGCTGTACTGTACTGTGGTGTACTGTGATGCACTGTGCTGTACTGTGCTGTGCTGTACTGTGCTGAACTGTGCTGTGCTGAACTGTGCTGTGCTGTACTGTACTGTGCTGTACTGTGCTGTAATGTACTGTACTGTACAGTGCTGTGCTGTACTGTACTGTGCTGTACTGTGCTGTGCTGTACTGTGGTGAACTGTGCTATGCTGTACTGTACTGTGCAGTACTGTGTTGTACTGTACTGTGCTGTGCTGTACTGTGCTATACTGTACTGTGCTGTACTGAACTGTGCTGTACTGTACTGTACTGTGCTGCACTGTGCTGTGCTGTACTGTACTGTGGTGTACTGTGCTGTACTGTACTGTACTGTACTGTGCTGTACTGTGCTGTACTGTGCTGTGCTGTACTGTGCTGTGCTGTACTGTACTATGCTGTACTGTGCTGTGCTGTACTGTGCTGTAATGTACTGTACTGTACAGTGCTGTACTGTGCTGTGCTGTACTGTACTGTGCTGTACTGTGCTGTACTGTGGTGAACTGTGGTGAACTGTGCTGTGCTGTACTGTACTGTGCAGTACTGTGTTGTACTGTGCTGTACTGTACTGTGCTGTGCTGTGCTGTACTGTGCTGTGCTATACTGTACTGTGCTGTACTGTACTGTGCTGTACTGTGCTGTACTGTGGTGAACTGTGCTGTGCTGTACTGTACTGTGCAGTACTGTGTTGTACTGTACTGTACTGTGCTATACTGTACTGTGCTGTACTGAACTGTGCTGTACTGAACTGTACAGTGCTGTACTGTGCTGTGCTGAACTGTGCTGTGCTGTACTGTGTTGTACTGTGCTGTACTGTACTGTGCTGTGCTGTGCTATACTGTACTGTACTGTACTGTGCAGTGCTGTACTGTGCTGAACTGTGCTGTACTGTACTGTGCTGTACTGTGCTGTGCTATACGGTACTGTACTGTACTGTACTGTGCTGTACTGTGCGGTGCTGTACTGTGCTGAACTGTGCTGTACTGTGCTCTACTGTACTGTACAGTGCTGTACTGTGCTGTACTGTACTGTGCTAAACTGTGCTGTGCTGTACTGTGTTGTACTGTGCTGTACTGTGCTGTGCTGTACTGTGCTGTGCTGTACTGTGCTGTGCTATACTGTACTGTACTGTACTGTGCTGTACTGTGCGGTGCTGTACTGTGCGGTGCTGTACTGTGCTGTGCTGTACTATATGTGCTGTGCTGTATTGTGCTGTGCTGTACTGTGCTGAACTGTGCTGTGCTGAACTGTACTGTGCTGTACTGTGTTGTGCTGTACTGTGCTGTGTTGTGCTGTACTGTGCTGTTCTGTACTGTGTTGTGCTGTACTGTGCTGTACTGTGCTGTGCTGTACTGTACTGTACTGTGCTGTACTGTACTGTGTTGTGCTGTACTGTGCTGTACTGTGCTGTGCTGTACTGTACTGTACTGTGCTGTACTGTACTGTGTTGTGCTGTACTGTGCTGTGCTGTACTGTACTGTACTGTGCTGTACTGTGCTGTGTTGTGCTGTACTGTGCTGTTCTGTACTGTGTTGTGCTGTACTGTGCTGTACTGTGCTGTGCTGTACTGTACTGTACTGTGCTGTACTGTACTGTGTTGTGCTGTACTGTGCTGTACTATGCTGTACTGTACTGTGCATCTTACCAAAAGGAAGAACATGTGCCCAGACAGTCACTGCCTCAACTCAACAAAGCAGTTAGCAGCCATCTTCTGATTTTTTCTCAGTGCAATATTCTGACCAATCATAGTCAACCTTCCTGGTTTAAAATTTAATCAAAGTCTGGCTGTTAACTGTCAATCAGCCATGTGATATCTAAGCAGCATTCCCCTCTCATATTATAAATCTTGGGTTTCCCAGATTGGCATTCTTGCAAAGTGTCCTGATGAGTGCAAGATGAAAAGCTGCTACAGTGGGCGCACAGAGAGGGGAGCTGGAGGTCGTCACCAGAGGCTTCTGGGAAGGTAAGAAGTTTGATTTAAAAGTGTGTACCTCCAAGGTTTCGACCTCAGTGCTACAGCGGGCACACAGAGAGGGGAGCCGGAAGGTAAGCGGAGACCAGTTTAAATGAACGTTTTTCTTTTCGCAGACTGTTTTTTTTTCAACTAGGAACGGGAACCTGGAAGTTGTCAACAGAGGCTTCTGGGAAGGTAAGAAGTTTGAGTGGAGAAGGAACCCGAGACACTACACGTGTAGTGTCTCCCACCCTCCCTCCTCCTCTAACCTAAAAAACAAGGACTCAGTCGGCTGAACAGGTAAGCGACTTAGTGTTCTTGTTTTGGAGACTAAGTGTAGAGTTATGGCAGCGCAGGCAGTGGAATGTTCCTCCTGCAGGATGTTTGAGGTCGGGGTGACCACCGACGTTCCTGCCGACTTCACCTGCAGGAAGTGCAGCCAGCTCCAGCTCCTCACAGACAGCGTTACGGAACTGGAGCTGGAGTTGGATGAACTGAGGATTATTCGAGAGGCTGAGAGGGTGATAGATAGAAGCTACAGGGACATAGTTACTCCAGAGAACAGGGGTAGCTGGGTAACAGTTAGAGGTGGGAAGGGGAGGAAGCAGGGATCCCCTGTGGTCGTTCCCCTCAACAATAAGTATACTGCTTTGGATACTGTTGGGGAGGACGGCCTAGCAGGGGTAAGCTGCAGTGACCGGGTCTCTGGCACAAGGTCCGCCTCTGAGGCTCAGAAGGGAAAGGGGAAGAGGAGGAGAGCGCTAGTTATAGGAGACTCTATAGTTAGAGGGAGAGACAGGCGGTTCTGTGGACATGGGCAAGACTCTCGGATGGTTTGTTGCCTCCGGGTGCCAGGGTCCGAGACGTCTCGGACCGTGTCTTCAGAATCCTGAAGGGGGAGCGTGTGCAGCCAGACGTCGTGGTAGATTGTCCGACCAGAGGGGAGGCCATATTGGATTTGGTACTTGGTAACGAACCGGGACAAGTGATGGGCTTGTTAATGGGTGAGCATTTTGGTGATGGTGACCACAATTCTGTGACTTTCACCTTGGTTATGGAGAGAGATAGGTGTGTGCAACAGGGCAGGTTTTACAACTGGGGGAAGGGTAAATACGATGCTGCAAGACAGGATCTGAGGAGTATAAATTGGGAGCATAGGCTGTCAGGGAAGGATGTCGTGGAAATGTGGAACTTTTTCAAGGAACAGATACGACGTGTCCTTGATATGTATGTACCTGTCAGGCAGGAAAGAGATGGTCGTGTGAGGGAGCCTTGGTTGACGAGGGAGGTTGAATGTCTTGGAAAGAGAAAGAATGAGGCTTACATAAGGTTGAGGAAACAAGGTTCAGACAGAGCAGTGGAGGGATACAGGATAGCCAGGAGGGAGCTGAAGAAAGGGATTAGGAGAGCTAAGAGAGGGCATGAAAAATCTTTGGCGGATAGGATCAAGGATAACCCCAAGACCTTTTATGCGTATGTAAGAAACATGAGAATGTCGAGAATGAGGGTAGGTCCGATCAAGGACAGTAGTGGGAGACTGTGTATTGAGTTGGAAGAGATAGGAGAGGTCTTGAACAAGTACTTCTCTTCAGTATTTACAAATGAGAGGGACTATATTGTTGAAGAGGAGAGTATGAAACGGACTGGTAAGCTAGAGGAGATACTTGTTAGGAAGGAAGATGTGTTGGGCATTTTGAACATCTTGAGGATAGACAAGTCCCCCGGGCCTGAGATGATATATCCTAGGATTATGTGGGAAACAAGAGAGGAAATTGCAGAACCGTTGGCAATGATCTTTTCGTCTTCACTGTCAACGGGGGTGGTACCAGGGGACTGCAGAGTAGCGAATGTTGTGCCCCGGTTCAAAAAAGGGAATAGGGATAACCCCGGGAATTACAGGCCAGTTAGTCTTACTTCGGTGGTAGGTAAAGTAATGGAAAGGGTACTGAGGGATAGGATTTATGAGTATCTGGAAAGACACTGCTTGATTAGGGACAGCCAGCACGGATTTGTGAGGGGTAGGTCTTGCCTTACAAGTCTTATTGAATTCTTCGAGGAGGTGACCAAGCATGTGGATGAGGGTAGAGCAGTGGATGTAGTGTACATGGATTTTAGTAAGGCATTTGATAAGGTTCCCCATGATAGGCTTATGCGGAAAGTCAGGAGGCATGGGATAGAGGGAAATTTGGCCAGTTGGATAGAGAACTGGCTAACCGGTAAAAGTCAGAGTGTGGTGGTAGATGGTAAATATTCAGCCTGGAGCCCAGTTACAAGTGGAGTTCCGCAGGGATCAGTTCTGGGTCCTCTGCTGTTTGTAATTTTTATTAATGACTTAGAGGAGGGAGTCGAAGGGTGGGTCAGTAAATTTGCAGATGATACAAAGATTGGTGGAGTTGTGGATAGTGAGGAGGGCTGTTGTCGGCTGCAAAGGGGCTTAGATATGATGCAGAGCTGGGCTGAGGAGTGGCAGATGGAGTTCAACCCTGTCAAGTGTGAGGTTGTCCATTTTGGAAGGACAAATAAGAATGCGGAATACAGGGTTAATGGTAGGGTTCTTAGTCAGGTGGAGGAACAGAGGGATCTTGGGGTCTATGTACATAGATCTTTGAAAGTTGCCACTCAGGTGGATAGAGCTTGTAAGAAGGCCTATGGTTTTTAAGCGTTCATTAGCAGAGGGATTGAATTCAAGAGTCGTGAGGTGATGTTGCAGCTGTACAGGACCTTGGTAAGGCCACATTTGGAGTACTGTGTGCAGTTCTGGTCGCCTCACTTTAGGAAAGATGTGGAAGCTTTGGAGAGGGTGCAGAGGAGATTTACCAGGATGTTGCCTGGAATGGAGAATAGGTTGTACGAGGATAGGTTGAGAGCGCTAGGCCTTTTCTCATTGGAACGGCGAAGGATGAGGGGTGACTTGATAGAGGTTTATAAGATGATCAGAGGAATAGATAGAGTAGACAGTCAGAGACTTTTTCCCCGGGTACAACAGAGTGTTACAAGGGGACATAAATTTAAGGTGAAGGGTGGAAGGTATGGGGGGATGTCAAGGGTGGGTTCTTCACCCAGAGAGTGGTGGGGGCATGGAATGTGCTGCCTGTGGGAGTGGCAGAGTCAGAATCATTGGTGACCTTTAAGCGGCAATTGGATAGGTACATGGATGGGTGCTTAGGCTAGGACAAATGTTCGATGCAACATCGTGGGCCGAAGGGCCTGTTCTGTGCTGTATCGTTCTATGTCATGTTGCTTTCCAAAGTAGTGCTCAAGTCCTGAGCAATGATTGGATTGGCTGAGGCTGCTTTCTTCAGATTGGGGGGGGGGGGGGAGCTGAGGAAAGAGTTAATTCATGTCAAGAACATTGCAACTGTTGGGTAGTGTGTATAGCAAGGAGGTATTCCTCTCAGCAGGGAGGGTCCATGACGGAGGATGGAGATTGAAGAATTACCATCTTCTCATTGTCAGGAATTCTGTATTTTTGACCCAGGATGCAGGAACCATTCCCTCATTGAAAGTTCACCTGCTCCAACATCTTTGAAGAAATGTTGAGCATTATCACCCTAAAGGGTTAAGGCAGAGAGTGTGTGTGTGTGTGTGTGAGAGAGAGAGAGAGAGAGAGAGAGAAAGGCAGGGGAAAAAGGGAGGGGGACAGAGAGAAAAGAGAGTGTGTGAGAGATAGACAGGGAGAGAAAGGGCAGGAGAGAGAGAATTGAGAGAGTGCGAGAGAGAGAGAGACAAGGGACAAGGACAGAAAGGGAGGGAAAAAGAAAGAGAGAGAGCAAGAGAGAGAGAGTGCAAAAGATTAACAGGGAGAGAAAGGAAGGGGAGAGAGAGGGAGAGAGAGATGGGGAACAGGGAGAGAAAGGGAGGAAGAGAGAGAGAGGGAGTGATGCAGAGAGAGAGACAGGAAGAGCAGATGGATTGGGGCAGGGGTTGGCCATTCAATGTGATCCTGCCTGATCTCAGTGGCTTTAAGTCCATTTTCCTGCCTACTCTATAACGGAGAGTGGAGAGAGAGATGATCGAATGTTCTGGAGTCTGTATCTGATGTTCTAGCTCACGTGCTCAAGTCATTATACCTTTCTGTACATAAGTAACTCTGTGTATATCTTTATAGTATATATATTCACCTGCACCTACACACAAACACATCCAGACTTGTACCTATATCCACCCGGATCTGCACCCCTCCATTTTTCTCCTCATCTCTCTTGCTGTCTCTCTCTCTCTCACACTCTCTCTATTCTCTCTCTGTCCCCCTCCCTGTTTCCCCTGCCTCTCTCTCTCTCTCTCTCTCTCTCGCTTTTTCTCAAATCTGCCAGTTTGTCTGTGGTTGCTGCCACCTGTCCTGTTATCAGTCTTTCTCTGATAATACCCTCGGGTTATTTCACTGCATTGACGAGCTCTGCCCAGTGAACCCAGCTGAACCACGTCCTGGCAATGTTTTGTTCCATTCAGCTCCCAGTACCAAAATATCCAGGGATGAGGCTTACCTTGTATTTTCTCAGGGCCAAAGGAGAAGATGAATTCCACCTTGGAATATTCGGGGAATCTGTCATCTGTGAGGGAAGATTAAAAAGCTGCATTGTAATGAGACAGCAGCAACAGGGCACACCAAGGTGACCACACACAGAGACAACTGGTCCCCTTTGCTATGTCTGCTCACGGTTTCCCACCCTTCACCAAGTCAGGGCCAACTGCCACTGAGCTGGGGAGGGCAGCAGCTGGCATTCAGATCAAGGTGATGCCCTGGTTTATAGCGACGTGGGGCCTCAGTGTCACAGAAAGAACATTCCTGTTCCATCGTCACAGTTCATTCAGGAATCCAGGCTCGTTGCTTTTTGAGCGAGATAATGTGTGTGTGCGTGAGAGAGAGAGAGACTGTGTGAGTGTGTGTTTGAGTGTGAATGAGAGTGTGCACAGTGGGCCTGAGTGTTAAGTGTCAGTGTGTATTTGAGTGTGTGTGTCAGCTACTGTGAGCGAGAGTGTTTGAATGTGATGTTGAGCGAAGTATGTTTGACTGTGAGTGAGTGTGAATGAATGTATTTGAGCGATTGTGAGTTAGAGTGATTGATTGTGTTTGAGTGTGAGGCAGTGTGGATGGATGCATTTCAGTGTGAGTGAATATTTTGAAAGACAGTGAGTATGTTTGAGTGTTTCAGTGTGACTGTGTACGAGTGTGAATGAATATATGTTGAGTGTGAGTGTATGAATGTGTTGAGCATGTTTAAGTGCATGTATGAGTGTGTTTGAGTGTGAGTGAGTGAGTGCTGTATGCGTTTGTGTTTTGCATGTATATGAATGTTTATGTGTATAAGTGTGTATATGTAGGAGTGTGAGTGTGCGTGAGTGTGTATGTGTATGAATGTGAGTGAGCGTGGGAGAGTGTGAGTTTATGTGTGTGAGTGAGTGTTATGGTTGTGCGTGACTGTGTATGTGTATGTGTGTAAGAGAGTGTATATGAGCGTGAGTGTATGTGAGTGAATGTGGCTGACTGTGAGTGAGTGAGTGTGGGTGGGTGGGTGAGTGTGAGTATGAGAGTGAGTGAGTGTGGCTGAGTGTGGCTGAGAGTGGGTGAGTGTGGGTGAGTGTGGGTGAGTGTAAGTGTGGGTGAGTGTGGGTGTGGGTGAGTGTGAGTGTGGGTGAGAGTGTGGGTGAGTGAGTGTGAGTGTGAGTGAGTGTGGGTGAGGGTGAGTGTAAGTGAGTGTGAGTGTGTGAGTAAGTGTGAGTGTGAGTATGAGAGTGAGTGAGTAAGGGTGAGTGTGGGTGAGTGTGAGTGAGCATGGGTGAGTGTGATTGAGTGTGAGTGAGTGTGAGTGTGAGAGTGTGAGGGAGTGTGAGTGAGTGAGGGTGATTGTGATTGAGTGTGAGTGTGAGTGAGTGAGAGTGTGAGTGAGTGAGAGTGTGAGGGAGTGTGGGTGAGTGAGTGTGAGTGAGTGAGAGTGTGTGCGTGGGTGAGTGTGTGGTGAGTGTGAGTGAGTGTAAGTGTGAGTGAGTGTGTGGGTGAGTGTGAGTGTGTGTAAGTGTGAGTGTGTGGGTGATTGTGTGTGTGGGTGTGAGTGAGTGAGTGTGAGTGAGTGTAAGTGTGAGTGAGTGTGTGGGTGAGTGTGTGGGTGATTGTGTGTGTGGGTGTGAGTGAGTGAGTGTGAGTGAGTGTAAGTGTGAGTGAGTGTGTGGGTGAGTGTGGGGTATGGGTGTGAGTGAGTGAGTGTGTGGGTGAGTGTGGGGTATGGGTGTGATGAGTCTGATGGTGAATGGCTGAGGGCTCCCTCCCTGGATTTGAGGCCTTGCTGTGAGGATGTGGAGGTAGGTCCACTCTGGGAACCTGCCTGTC
This sequence comes from Chiloscyllium punctatum, assembly GCF_047496795.1. Lineage (NCBI taxonomy): Eukaryota > Metazoa > Chordata > Chondrichthyes > Orectolobiformes > Hemiscylliidae > Chiloscyllium > Chiloscyllium punctatum. The sequence continues at coordinate 119,583,804 of NC_092748.1, read as the reverse complement.
CTTCCCTATGGACCTTGTGGCCGGCCTGTGTCCCCAGGCTCCAGTTCCTGTTTCTCCAGGAGTGGGTCCTGTACCCACCCCTCACACCATCACCCACAACCCTCCCAGACTCAGGCCCCAGACACACCACAACCCTCATGTGGTCAGATCAGGCCCCCAGGCTTGTCCCAGCTCAACAACAACAAACACGAGAAGGAGCTTCTGCACTGAGTGTCAACAGCTGAGGGGGTGGGGAGAGGGGGAGGGGGGGATGAGGCAGGTTGCCATTTCCCAGCTCTCCGTTAAACATTTCTGGTTCGTTACACCAGACATTCCTCATGGATCCACTCCGGCTCACACACCAGCCACCACCCTCTCCCATGTCGCTCCGTGGCCCTGGGCACAAGACAAAAGCACAACATCCCATTTGGTGAAAGCCCCATACCCCTCAGTCCCTGTACTCCCACCCACATACACAAATCCCTTAATCCTTACCCTCTCCACATCTGCCCCCAATCCCACCCTCTCCCTAAATACCCCCAACACCAACCCCACCCCAAATTCCCCAATCCCACCCTCTCCCCATCTTCCTCAATCCTACCCTGCCCACAAATACCCCAATCCCATCCTCTCCCCCAATACCCCAATTCTACATTTATCCAAATACTCCAACACCACCCTCTCCCCATCTCCTCTCAATCCCACCCTCTCCTCATTTCCCCCAATCCCACCTTCTTCCCATCTCCTCTTAATCCCACCCTCTCCCCATCTCCCCCAAACCCACCCTCTCCTGATCTCCCCCAATCCCACCCTCTCCCCATCTCCCACAATCCCACCCTCTCCCCAACTCCCTCAATCCCACTCTCTCATCGTGTCCCCCAATCCCACCCTCTCCCGATCTCCCCCAATCCCACCCACTCCCCATCTTCCACAATCCCACCCTCTCCCAATCTCGCCAAACCCACCCTCTCCCCATCTCCACCAAACCCACTCTCTCCCCATCTCCCCCAATCCCACCGTCTCCCCATCTCCCCCAATCCCACCCTCTCCCCATCTTCCCCAATCCCACCCTCTCCCCATCTCCCCCAATCCCACCCTCTCCCCATCTCCCCGAATCCTACCCTCTCCCCATCTCCCCCAATCCTACCCTCTCCCCATCTCCCCCAATCCCACCCTCTCCCCATCTCCCCCAATCCCACCCTCTCCCCATCTCCCCCAATCCCACCCTCTCCCCATCTGCTCTCAATCCCACCCTCTTCCCATCTCCCCCAATCCCATCCTCTCCCCATCTCCTCTCAATCCCACCCTCTCCCCATCTCCCCCAATCCCACCCTCTCCCCATCTCCCCCAATCCCACCCTCTCCCCATTTACACTCAATTCCACCCTCTCCTGATCTCCCCCAATCCCACCCTCTCCCCATCTCCCCCAATCCCACCCTCTCCCCATCTCCCCCAATCCCACCCTCTCCCCATTTACACTCAATTCCACCCTCTCCTGATCTCCCCCAAACCCACACTCTCCCCATCTCCCAAAATCCCACCGTCTCCCCATTTCCCCCAATCCCACCCACTCCCCATCTCCCCCAATCCCACCCTCTCCCCATCTCCCCCAATCCCACCCTCTCCCCATCTCCCCCAATCCCACCCTCTCCCCATCTCCCCCAATCCCACTCTCTCCCGATCTCCCCCAATCCCACCGTCTCCCCATCTCCCCCAATCCCACCCTCTCCCCATCTCCCCCAATCCCACCCTCTCCCCATCTCCCCCAATCCCACCCTCTCCCCATCTCCCCCAATCCCACCCTCTCCCCATCTCCCCCAATCCCACTCTCTCCCGATCTCCCCCAATCCCACCGTCTCCCCATCTCCCCCAATCCCACCCTCTCCCCATCTCCCCCAATCCCACCCTCTCCCCATCTCCCCCAATCCCACCCTCTCCCCATCTCCCCCAATCCCACCCTCTCCCCATCTCCCCCAATCCCACCCTCTCCCCATCTCCCCCAATCCCACCCTCTCCCCATCTCCCCCAATCCCACCCTCTCCCCATCTCCCCCAATCCCACCCTCTTCCCATCTCCCCCAATCCCACTCTCTCCCCATCTCCCCCAATCCCACCCTCTCCCCATCTCCCCCAATCCCACCCTCTCCCGATCTCCCAATCCCGGGGAGTAAGACATCACCTTTAAAAGCATCATCGAGGTCTTCTTTGCCAAAGACGATGCCAAGGTCGTGGATTGCACACGTGTGGAATTGGACACGAAACACAATCTCTCGGCTCGGGCTTTCGGAGTTTTTATGGTAACATTTCAGCTGCAAGGAATACAATCAGACAAAGCTTTCATTTTCAGACCGGCTGAGTCTCTGCACGGACACCCAGTGTCATTTCAACAACATTACCCAGTCAATCCCCCCGTTTCCACTGACTGAACAATAACTGTGTGTAGGACTGCACCCCAGTGAGAGTCAGTGTGTGTGGGAGTGTACCCCAGTGAGGGTCAGTGTGTGTGGGAGTGTACCCCAGTGAGGGTCAGTGTGTGTGGGAGTGTACCCCAGTGAGGGTCAGTGTGTGTGGGACTGTACCCCAATGAGAGTCAGTGTGTGTGGGAGTGTCCCCCAGTGAGGGTCAGTGTGTGTGGGAGTGTACCCCAGTGAGGGTCAGTGTGTGTGGGAGTGTACCCCAGTGAGGGTCAGTGTGTGTGGGACTGTACCCCAATGAGAGTCAGTGTGTGTGGGAGTGTCCCCCAGTGAGGGTCAGTGTGTGTGGGAGTTTACCCCAATGAGAGTCAGTGTGTGTGGGAGTGTCCCCAAGTGAGGGTCAGTGTGTGTGGGAGTGTACCCCAATTAGGGTCAGTGTGTGTGGGAGTGTACCCCAGTGAGGGTCAGTGTGTGTGGGACTGTACCCCAGTGAGAGTCAGTGTGTGTGGGAGTGTACCCCAGTGAGGGTCAGTGTGTGTGGAACTGTACCCCAGTGAGGGTCAGTGTGTGTGGGAGTGTACCCCAGTGAGAGTCAGTGTGTGTGGGACTGTACTCCAGTGAGGGTCAGTGTGTGTGGGACTGTACTCCAGTGAGGGTCAGTGTGTGTGGGAGTGTACCCCAGTGAGAGTCAGTGTGTGTGGGACTGTACCCCAGTGAGGGTTAGTGTGTGTGGGAGTGTACCCCAGTGAGGGTCAGTGTGTGTGGAACTGTACCCCAGTGAGAGTCAGTGTGTGTGGGACTATACTCCAGTGAGGGTCAGTGTGTGTGGGAGTGTACCCCAGTGAGGGTCAGTGTGTGTGGAACTGTACCCCAGTGAGAGTCAGTGTGTGTGGGACTGTACTCCAGTGAGGGTCAGTGTGTGTGGGAGTGTCCCCCAGTGAGAGTCAGTGTGTGTGGGACTGTACCCCAGTGAGGGTCAGTGTGTGTGGGACTGTACCCCAGTGAGAGTCAGTGTGTGTGGGAGTGTACCCCAGTGAGGGTGAGTGTGTGTGGGAGTGTACCCCAGAGAGGGTCAGTCTGTGTGGGACTGTACCCCACTGAAGGTCAGTGTGTGTGGGAGTGTACCCCAGTGAGGGTCAGTGTGTGTGGGACTGTACCCCAGTGAGGGTCAGTGTGTGTGGGAGTGTACCCCAGTGACGGTCAGTGTGTGTGGGAGTGTACCCCAGTGAGAGTCAGTGTGTGTGTGACTGTACCCCAGTGAGGGTCAGTGTGTGTGGGAGTGTACCCCAGTGAGAGACAGTGTGTGTGGAAGTGTACCCCAGTGAGGGTCAGTGTGTGTGGGAGTGTACCCCAGTGAGAGTCAGTGTGTGTGGGAGTGTACCCCAGTCAGAGTCAGTGTGTGTGGGAGTGTACCCCAGTGAGGGTCAGTGTGTGTGGGAGTGTACCCCAGTGAAGGTCAGTGTGTGTGGGACTGTAAACCAGTGAGAGTCAGTGTGTGTGGGAGTGTACCCCAGTGAGAGTCAGTGTGTGTGGGAGTGTACCCCAGTGAGAGTCAGTGTGTGTGGGACTGTACTCCAGTGAGGGTCAGTGTGTGTGGGAGTGTACCCCAGTGAGGGTCAGTGTGTGTGGAACTGTACCCCAGTGAGAGTCAGTGTGTGTGGGACTGTACTCCAGTGAGGGTCAGTGTGTGTGGGAGTGTCCCCCAGTGAGAGTCAGTGTGTGTGGGACTGTACCCCAGTGAGGGTCAGTGTGTGTGGGACTGTACCCCAGTGAGAGTCAGTGTGTGTGGGAGTGTACCCCAGTGAGGGTGAGTGTGTGTGGGAGTGTACCCCAGAGAGGGTCAGTCTGTGTGGGACTGTACCCCACTGAAGGTCAGTGTGTGTGGGAGTGTACCCCAGTGAGGGTCAGTGTGTGTGGGACTGTACCCCAGTGAGGGTCAGTGTGTGTGGGAGTGTACCCCAGTGACGGTCAGTGTGTGTGGGAGTGTACCCCAGTGAGAGTCAGTGTGTGTGTGACTGTACCCCAGTGAGGGTCAGTGTGTGTGGGAGTGTACCCCAGTGAGAGACAGTGTGTGTGGAAGTGTACCCCAGTGAGGGTCAGTGTGTGTGGGAGTGTACCCCAGTGAGAGTCAGTGTGTGTGGGAGTGTACCCCAGTGAGAGTCAGTGTGTGTGGGAGTGTACCCCAGTGAGGGTCAGTGTGTGTGGGAGTGTACCCCAGTGAAGGTCAGTGTGTGTGGGACTGTACCCCAGTGAGAGTCAGTGTGTGTGGGACTGTACCCCAGTGAGAGTCAGTGTGTGTGGGACTGTACCCCAGTGAGAGTCAGTGTGTGTGGGAGTGTACCCCAGTGAGAGTCAGTGTGTGTGGGAGTGTACCCCAGTGAGAGTCAGTGTGTGTGGGAGTGTACCCCAGTGAGGGTCAGTGTGTGTGGGACTGTACCCCAGTGAGAGTCAGTGTGTGTGGGACTGTACCCCAGTGAGAGTCAGTGTGTGTGGGAGTGTACCCCAGTGAGGGTCAGTGTATGTGGGAGTGTACCCCAGTGAGGGTCAGTGTGTGTGGGAGTGTACCCCAGTGAAGGTCAGTGTGTGTGGGAGTGTACCCCAGTGAGAGTCAGTCTGTGTGGGACTGTACCCCACTGAAGGTCAGTGTGTGTGGGAGTGTACCCCAGTGAGTGTCAGTGTGTGTGGGACTGTACCCCAGTGAGGGTCAGTGTGTGTGGGAGTGTACCCCAGTGAGGGTCAGTGTGTGTGGGAGTGTACCCCAGTGAGAGTCAGTGTGTGTGGGAGTGTACCCCAGTGAGAGTCAGTGTGTGTGGAAGTGTACCCCAGTGAGGGTCAGTGTGTGTGGGAGTGTACCCCAGTGAGAGTCAGTGTGTGTGGGAGTGTACCCCAGTGAGGGTCAGTGTGTGTGGGACTGTACCCCAGTGAGAGTCAGTGTGTGTGGGACTGTACCCCAGTCAGAGTCAGTGTGTGTGGGAGTGTACCACAGAGGGGTTCAGTGTGTGTGGGAGTGTACCCCAGTGAAAGTCAGTGTGTGTGGGAGTGTACCCCAGTGAGAGTCAGTGTGTGTGGGAGTGTACCCCAGAGGGGGTCAGTGTGTGTGGGAGTGTACCCCAGTGAAAGTCAGTGTGTGTGGGAGTGTACCCCAGTGAGAGTCAGTGTGTGTGGGACTGTACCCCAGTGAGGGTCAGTGTGTGTGGGAGTGTACCCAAGTGAGGGTCAGTGTGTGTTGGAGTGTACCCCACTGAGAGTCAGTGTGTGTGTGTGAGAATGTACCCCAGTGAGAGTCAGTGTGTGTGGGACTGAAACCCAGTGAGAGTCAGTGTGTGTGGGACTGTACCCCAGTGAGAGTCAGTGTGTGTGGAAGTGTACCCCAGTGAGGGTCAGTGTGTGTGGGAGTGTACCCCAGTGAGAGTCAGTGTGTGTGGGACTGTACCCCAGTGAGGGTCAGTGTGTGTGGGAGTGTACCCCAGTGAGGGTCAGTGTGTGTGGGACTGTACCCCAGTGAGGGTCAGTGTGTGTGGGACTGAACCCCAGTGAAGGTCAGTGTGTGTGGGAGTGTACCCCAGTGAGGGTCAGTGTGTGTGGGACTGTACCCCAGTGAGAGTCAGTGTGTGTGGGAGTGTACCCCAGTGAGGGTCAGTGTGTGTGGGACTGTACCCCAGTGAGAGTCAGTGTGTGTGGGTGTGTACCCCAGTGAGAGTTAGTGTGTGTGGGACTGTACCCCAGTGAGGGTCAGTGTGTGTGGGTCTGTACCCCAGTGAAGGTCAGTGTGTGTGGGAGTGTACCCCAGTGAGTGTCAGTGTGTGTGGGAGTATACCCCAGTGAGGGTCAGTGTGTGTGGAAGTGTACCCCAGTGAGGGTCAGTGTGTGTGGGAGTGTACCCCAGTGAGGGTCAGTGTGTGTGGAAGTGTACCCCAGTGAGGGTCAGTGTGTGTGGGAGTGTACCCCAGTGAGAGTCAGTGTGTGTGGGTCTGTACCCCAGTGAAGGTCAGTGTGTGTGGGAGTGTACCCCAGTGAGTGTCAGTGTGTGTGGGAGTGTACCCCAGTGAGAGTCAGTGTGTGTGGGAGTGTACCCCAGAGGGGGTCAGTGTGTGTGGGAGTGTACCCCAGTGAAAGTCAGTGTGTGTGGGAGTGTACCCCAGTGAGAGTCAGTGTGTGTGGGACTGTACCCCAGTGAGGGTCAGTGTGTGTGGGAGTGTACCCAAGTGAGGGTCAGTGTGTGTGAGACTGTACCCCAGTGAGAGTCAGTGTGTGTGGGACTGTACCCCAGTGAGGGTCAGTGTGTGTGGGACTGTACCCCAGTGAGAGTCAGTGTGTGTGGGAGTGCACCCCAGTGAGAGTCAGTGTGTGTGGGAATGCACCCCAGTGAGGGTCAGTGTGTGTGGGACTGTACCCCAGTGAGAGTCAGTGTGTGTGGGACTGTACCCCAGTGAGAGTCAGTGTGTGCGGGACTGTACCCCAGTGAGGGTCAGTGTGTGTGGGAGTGTACCCCAGTGAGGGTCAGTGTATGTGGGAGTGTACCCCAGTGAGAGTCAGTGTGTGTGTGTGAGAATGTACCCCAGTGAGAGTCAGTGTGTGTGGGAGTGTACCCCAGTGAGAGTCAGTGTGTGTGGAAGTGTACCCCAGTGAGAGTCAGTGTGTGTGGGACTGAAACCCAGTGAGAGTCAGTGTGTGTGGAAGTGTACCCCAGTGAGGGTCAGTGTGTGTGGGAGTGTACCCCAGTGAGAGTCAGTGTGTGTGGGACTGTACCCCAGTGAGGGTCAGTGTGTGTGGGAGTGTACCCCAGTGAGGGTCAGTGTGTGTGGGACTGTACCCCAGTGAGGGTCAGTGTGTGTGGGACTGAACCCCAGTGAAGGTCAGTGTGTGTGGGAGTGTACCCCAGTGAGGGTCAGTGTGTGTGGGACTGTACCCCAGTGAGAGTCAGTGTGTGTGGGAGTGTACCCCAGTGAGGGTCAGTGTGTGTGGGAGTGTACCCCAGTGAAAGTCAGTGTGCGTGGGAGTGTACCCCAGTGAGAGTCAGTGTGTGTGGGTGTGTACCCCAGTGAGAGTTAGTGTGTGTGGGAGTGCACCCCAGTGAGAGTCAGTGTGTGTGGAAGTGTACCCCAGTGAGGGTCAGTGTGTGTGGGAGTGTACCCCAGTGAGAGTCAGTGTGTGTGGGTCTGTACCCCAGTGAAGGTCAGTGTGTGTGGGAGTGTACCCCAGTGAGTGTCAGTGTGTGTGGGAGTGTACCCCAGTGAGAGTCAGTGTGTGTGGGAGTGTACCCCAGTGAGGGTCAGAGTGTGTGGGACTGTACCCCAGTGAGAGTCAGTGTGTGTGGGAGTGTACCCCAGTGAGGGTCAGTGTGTGTGGGATTGTACCCCAGTGAAAGTCAGTGTGTGTGGGAGTGTACCCCAGTGAGAGTCAGTGTGTGTGGGAGTGTACCCCAGTGAGAGACAGTGTGTGTGGAAGTGTACCCCAGTGAGGGTCAGTGTGTGTGGGAGTGTACCCCAGTGAGAGTCAGTGTGTGTGGGAGTGTACCCCAGTGAGAGTCAGTGTGTGTGGGAGTGTACCCCAGTGAGGGTCAGTGTGTGTGGGAGTGTACCCCAGTGAAGGTCAGTGTGTGTGGGACTGTAAACCAGTGAGAGTCAGTGTGTGTGGGAGTGTACCCCAGTGAGAGTCAGTGTGTGTGGGAGTGTACCCCAGTGAGAGTCAGTGTGTGTGGGAGTGTACCCCAGTGAGGGTCAGTGTGTGTGGGACTGTACCCCAGTGAGAGTCAGTGTGTGTGGGACTGTACCCCAGTGAGAGTCAGTGTGTGTGGGAGTGTACCCCAGTGAGGGTCAGTGTATGTGGGAGTGTACCCCAGTGAGGGTCAGTGTGTGTGGGAGTGTACCCCAGTGAAGGTCAGTGTATGTGGGAGTGTACCCCAGTGAGGGTCAGTGTGTGTGGGAGTGTACCCCAGTGAAGGTCAGTGTATGTGGGAGTGTACCCCAGTGAGGGTCAGTGTGTGTGGGACTGTACCCCACTGAAGGTCAGTGTGTGTGGGAGTGTACCCCAGTGAGTGTCAGTGTGTGTGGGACTGTACCCCAGTGAGGGTCAGTGTGTGTGGGAGTGTACCCCAGTGAGGGTCAGTGTGTGTGGGAGTGTACCCCAGTGAGAGTCAGTGTGTGTGGGAGTGTACCCCAGTGAGAGTCAGTGTGTGTGGAAGTGTACCCCAGTGAGGGTCAGTGTGTGTGGGAGTGTACCCCAGTGAGAGTCAGTGTGTGTGGGAGTGTACCCCAGTGAGGGTCAGTGTGTGTGGGACTGTACCCCAGTGAGAGTCAGTGTGTGTGGGACTGTACCCCAGTCAGAGTCAGTGTGTGTGGGAGTGTACCACAGAGGGGGTCAGTGTGTGTGGGAGTGTACCCCAGTGAAAGTCAGTGTGTGTGGGAGTGTACCGCAGTGAGAGTCAGTGTGTGTGGGAGTGTACCCCAGAGGGGGTCAGTGTGTGTGGGAGTGTACCCCAGTGAAAGTCAGTGTGTGTGGGAGTGTACCCCAGTGAGAGTCAGTGTGTGTGGGACTGTACCCCAGTGAGGGTCAGTGTGTGTGGGAGTGTACCCAAGTGAGGGTCAGTGTGTGTTGGAGTGTACCCCACTGAGAGTCAGTGTGTGTGTGTGAGAATGTACCCCAGTGAGAGTCAGTGTGTGTGGGACTGAAACCCAGTGAGAGTCAGTGTGTGTGGGACTGTACCCCAGTGAGAGTCAGTGTGTGTGGAAGTGTACCCCAGTGAGGGTCAGTGTGTGTGGGAGTGTACCCCAGTGAGAGTCAGTGTGTGTGGGACTGTACCCCAGTGAGGGTCAGTGTGTGTGGGAGTGTACCCCAGTGAGGGTCAGTGTGTGTGGGACTGTACCCCAGTGAGGGTCAGTGTGTGTGGGACTGAACCCCAGTGAAGGTCAGTGTGTGTGGGAGTGTACCCCAGTGAGGGTCAGTGTGTGTGGGACTGTACCCCAGTGAGAGTCAGTGTGTGTGGGAGTGTACCCCAGTGAGGGTCAGTGTGTGTGGGACTGTACCCCAGTGAGAGTCAGTGTGTGTGGGTGTGTACCCCAGTGAGAGTTAGTGTGTGTGGGACTGTACCCCAGTGAGGGTCAGTGTGTGTGGGTCTGTACCCCAGTGAAGGTCAGTGTGTGTGGGAGTGTACCCCAGTGAGTGTCAGTGTGTGTGGGAGTATACCCCAGTGAGGGTCAGTGTGTGTGGAAGTGTACCCCAGTGAGGGTCAGTGTGTGTGGGAGTGTACCCCAGTGAGGGTCAGTGTGTGTGGAAGTGTACCCCAGTGAGGGTCAGTGTGTGTGGGAGTGTACCCCAGTGAGAGTCAGTGTGTGTGGGTCTGTACCCCAGTGAAGGTCAGTGTGTGTGGGAGTGTACCCCAGTGAGTGTCAGTGTGTGTGGGAGTGTACCCCAGTGAGAGTCAGTGTGTGTGGGAGTGTACCCCAGAGGGGGTCAGTGTGTGTGGGAGTGTACCCCAGTGAAAGTCAGTGTGTGTGGGAGTGTACCCCAGTGAGAGTCAGTGTGTGTGGGACTGTACCCCAGTGAGGGTCAGTGTGTGTGGGAGTGTACCCAAGTGAGGGTCAGTGTGTGTGAGACTGTACCCCAGTGAGAGTCAGTGTGTGTGGGACTGTACCCCAGTGAGGGTCAGTGTGTGTGGGACTGTACCCCAGTGAGAGTCAGTGTGTGTGGGAGTGCACCCCAGTGAGAGTCAGTGTGTGTGGGAGTGCACCCCAGTGAGGGTCAGTGTGTGTGGGACTGTACCCCAGTGAGAGTCAGTGTGTGTGGGACTGTACCCCAGTGAGAGTCAGTGTGTGCGGGACTGTACCCCAGTGAGGGTCAGTGTGTGTGGGAGTGTACCCCAGTGAGGGTCAGTGTATGTGGGAGTGTACCCCAGTGAGAGTCAGTGTGTGTGTGTGAGAATGTACCCCAGTGAGAGTCAGTGTGTGTGGGAGTGTACCCCAGTGAGAGTCAGTGTGTGTGGAAGTGTACCCCAGTGAGAGTCAGTGTGTGTGGGACTGAAACCCAGTGAGAGTCAGTGTGTGTGGGACTGTACCCCAGTGAGAGTCAGTGTGTGTGGAAGTGTACCCCAGTGAGGGTCAGTGTGTGTGGGAGTGTACCCCAGTGAGAGTCAGTGTGTGTGGGACTGTACCCCAGTGAGGGTCAGTGTGTGTGGGAGTGTACCCCAGTGAGGGTCAGTGTGTGTGGGACTGTACCCCAGTGAGGGTCAGTGTGTGTGGGACTGAACCCCAGTGAAGGTCAGTGTGTGTGGGAGTGTACCCCAGTGAGGGTCAGTGTGTGTGGGACTGTACCCCAGTGAGAGTCAGTGTGTGTGGGAGTGTACCCCAGTGAGGGTCAGTGTGTGTGGGAGTGTACCCCAGTGAAAGTCAGTGTGCGTGGGAGTGTACCCCAGTGAGAGTCAGTGTGTGTGGGTGTGTACCCCAGTGAGAGTTAGTGTGTGTGGGAGTGCACCCCAGTGAGAGTCAGTGTGTGTGGAAGTGTACCCCAGTGAGGGTCAGTGTGTGTGGGAGTGTACCCCAGTGAGAGTCAGTGTGTGTGGGTCTGTACCCCAGTGAAGGTCAGTGTGTGTGGGAGTGTACCCCAGTGAGTGTCAGTGTGTGTGGGAGTGTACCCCAGTGAGTGTCAGTGTGTGTGGGAGTGTACCCCAGTGAGAGTCAGTGTGTGTGGGACTGTACCCCAGTGAGAGTCAGTGTGTGTGGGACTGTACCCCAGTGAGGGTCAGTGTGTGTGGGACTGTACCCCAGTGAGGGTCAGTGTGTGTGGGACTGTACCCGAGTGAAGGTCAGTGTGTGTGGGAGTGTACCCCAGTGAGGGTCAGAGTGTGTGGGACTGTACCCCAGTGAGAGTCAGTGTGTGTGGGAGTGTACCCCAGTGAGGGTCAGTGTGTGTGGGATTGTACCCCAGTGAAAGTCAGTGTGTGTGGGAGTGTACCCCAGTGAGAGTCAGTGTGTGTGGGAGTGTACCCCAGTGAGAGTCAGCGTGTGTGGGAGTGTACCCCAGTGAGGGTCAGTGTGTGTGGGACTGTTCCCCAGTGAGGGTCAGTGTGTGTGTGAGACTGTCCCCCAGTGAGAGTCAGTGTGTGTGGAAGTGTACCCCAGTGAGGGTCAGTGTGTGTGGGAGTGTACCCCAGTGAGAGTCAGTGTGTGTGGGACTGTACCCCAGTGAAGGTCAGTGTGTGTGGGAGTGTACCCCAGTGAGTGTCAGTGTGTGTGGGACTGTACCCCAGTGAGGGTCAGTGTGTGTGGGAGTGTACCCCAGTGAGGGTCAGTGTGTGTGGGAGTGTACCCCAGTGAGGGTCAGTGTGTGTGGGAGTGTACCCCAGTGAGAGTCAGTGTGTGTGGGACTGTACCCCAGTGAAAGTCAGTGTGTGTGGGAGTGTACCCCAGTGAGAGTCAGTGTGTGTGGGACTGTACCCCAGTGAGGGTCAGTGTGTGTGGGAGTGTACCCCAGTGAGGGTCAGTGTGTGTGGGAGTGTACCCCAGTGAGAGTCAGTGTGTGTGTGAGACTGTACCCCAGTGAGAGTCAGTGTGTGTGGGAGTGTACCCCAGTGAGAGTCAGTGTGTGTGGGACTGTACCCCAGTGAGAGTCAGTGTGTGTGGGACTGTACCCCAGTGAGAGTCAGTGTGTGTGGAATTGTACCCCAGTGAGGGTCAGTGTGTGTGGGAGTATACCCCAGTGAGAGTCAGTGTGTGTGGGACTGTACCCCAGTGAGAGTCAGTGTGTGTGGGAGTGTACCCCAGTGAGAGTCAGTGTGTGTGGGAGTGTACCCCAGTGAGGGTCAGTGTGTGTGGGTGTGTACCACAGTGAGGGTCAGTGTGTGTGGGAGTGTACCCCAGTGAGAGTCAGTGTGTGTGGGAGTGCACCCCAGTGAGGGTCAGTGTGTGTGGGACTGTACCCCAGTGAGAGTCAGTGTGTGTGGGACTGTACCCCAGTGAGAGTCAGTGTGTGCGGGACTGTACCCCAGTGAGGGTCAGTGTGTGTGGGAGTGTACCCCAGTGAGAGTCAGTGTGTGCGGGACTGTACCCCAGTGAGGGTCAGTGTGTGTGGGAGTGTACCCCAATGAGAGTCAGTGTGTGTGGGACTGTACCCCAGTGAGAGTCAGTGTGTGTGGGACTGTACCCCAGTGAGAGTCAGTGTGTGTGGGACTGTACCCCAGTGAGGGTCAGTGTGTGTGGGACTGTACCCCAGTGAGAGTCAGTGTGTGTGGGAGTGCACCCCAGTGAGAGTCAGTGTGTGTGGGAGTGCACCCCAGTGAGGGTCAGTGTGTGTGGGACTGTACCCCAGTGAGAGTCAGTGTGTGTGGGACTGTACCCCAGTGAGAGTCAGTGTGTGCGGGACTGTACCCCAGTGAGGGTCAGTGTGTGTGGGAGTGTACCCCAGTGAGGGTCAGTGTATGTGGGAGTGTACCCCAGTGAGAGTCAGTGTGTGTGGGACTGTACCCCAGTGAGAGTCAGTGTGTGTGGGACTGTACCCCAGTGAAATTCAGTGTGTGTGGGAGTGTACCCCAGTGAGTGTCAGTGTGTGTGGGACTGTACCCCAGTGAGGGTTAGTGTGTGTGGGAGTGTACCCCATGAGGGTCAGTGTGTGTGTGACTGTACCCCAGTGAGGGTCAGTGTGTGTGGGAGTGTACCCCAGTGAGAGTCAGTGTGTGTGGAAGTGTACCCCAGTGAGGGTCAGTGTGTGTGGGAGTGTACCCCAGTGAGAGTCAGTGTATGTGGAAGTGTACCCCAGTGAGAGTCAGTGTGTGTGGGAGTGTACCCGAGTGAGAGTCAGTGTGTGTGGGAGTGTACCCCAGTGAGAGTCAGTGTGTGTGAGACTGTACCCCAGTGAGAGTCAGTGTGTGTGGAAGTGTACCCCAGTGAGGGTCAGTGTGTGTGGGAGTGTACCCCAGTGAGGGTCAGTGTGTGTGGGAGTATACCCCAGTGAGGGTCAGTGTGTGTGGGAGTGTACCCCAGTGAGGGTCAGTGTGTGTGGGAGTGTACCCCAGTGAGGGTCTGTGTGTGTGGGTGTGTACCCCAGTGAGAGTCAGTGTGTGTGGGAGTGTACCCCAGTGAGGGTCAGTGTGTGTGGGAGTGTACCCCAGTGAGGGTCAGTGTGTGTGGGAGTGTACCCCAATGAGAGTCAGTGTGTGTGGGACTGTACCCCAGTGAGGGTCAGTGTGTGTGGGAGTGTACCCCAGTAAGGGTCAGTGTGTAGGGGACTGTATCCCAGTGAGAGTCAGTGTGTGTGGGAGTGTACCCCAGTGAGAGTCAGTGTGTGTGGGAGTGTACCCCAGTGAGGGTCAGTGTGTGTGGAACTGTACCCCAGTGAGGGTCAGTGTGTGTGGGAGTGTACCCCAGTGAGAGTCAGTGTGTGTGGGAGTGTACCCCAGTGAGGGTCAGTGTGTGTGGGAGTGTTCCCCAGTGAGAGTCAGTGTGTGTGGGAGTGTACCCCAGTGAGGGTCAGTGTGTGTGGGAGTGTACCCCAGTGAGAGTCAGTGTGTGTGGGACTGTACCCCAGTGAGAGTCAGTGTGTGTGGGAGTGTACCCCAGTGAGGGTCAGTGTATGTGGGAGTGTACCCCAGTGAGGGTCAGTGTGTGTGGGACTGTACCCCAGTGAGAGTCAGTGTGTGTGGGAGTGTTCCCCAGTGAAGGTCAGTGTGTGTGGGAGTGTACCCCAGTGAGAGTCAGTCTGTGTGGGACTGTACCCCAGTGAAGGTCAGTGTGTGTGGGAGTGTACCCCAGTGAGTGTCAGTGTGTGTGTGACTGTACCCCAGTGAGGGTTAGTGTGTGTGGGAGTGTACCCCAGTGAGAGTCAGTGTGTGTGTGACTGTACCCCAGTGAGGGTCAGTGTGTGTGGGAGTGTACCCCAGTGAGAGTCAGTGTGTGTGGAAGTGTACCCCAGTGAGGGTCAGTGTGTGTGGGAGTGTACCCCAGTGAGAGTCAGTGTGTGTGGGAGTGTACCCGAGTGAGAGTCAGTGTGTGTGGGAGTGTACCCCAGTGAGAGTCAGTGTGTGTGGGAGTGTACCCCAGTGAGAGTCAGTGTGTGTGGGTGTGTACCCCAGTGAGAGTCAGTGTGTGTGAGACTGTACCCCAGTGAGAGTCAGTGTGTGTGGAAGTGTACCCCAGTGAGGGTCAGTGTGTGTGGGAGTGTACCCCAGTGAGAGTCAGTGTGTGTGGGACTGTACCCCAGTGAGAGTCAGTGTGTGTGGGAGTGTAACCCAGTGAGGGTCAGTGTATGTGGGAGTGTACCCCAGTGAGGGTCAGTGTGTGTGGGACTGTACCCCAGTGAGAGTCAGTGTGTGTGGGAGTGTACCCCAGAGAGGGTCAGTGTGTGTGGGAGTGTACCCCAGTGAAGGTCAGTGTGTGTGGGAGTGTACCCCAGTGAGAGTCAGTCTGTGTGGGACTGTACCCCAGTGAAGGTCAGTGTGTGTGGGAGTGTACCCCAGTGAGAGTCAGTGTGTGTGTGACTGTACCCCAGTGAGGGTCAGTGTGTGTGGGAGTGTACCCCAGTGAGAGTCAGTGTGTGTGGAAGTGTACCCCAGTGAGGGTCAGTGTGTGTGGGAGTGTACCCCAGTGAGAGTCAGTGTATGTGGGAGTGTACCCCAGTGAGAGTCAGTGTGTGTGGGAGTGTACCCGAGTGAGAGTCAGTGTGTGTGGGAGTGTACCCCAGTGAGAGTCAGTGTGTGTGGGAGTGTACCCCAGTGAGAGTCAGTGTGTGTGGGACTGTACCCCAGTGAGGGTCAGTGTGTGTGGGAGTGTACCCCAGTGAGGGTCAGTGTGTGTGTGACTGTACCCCAGTGAGGGTCAGTGTGTGTGGGAGTGTACCCCAGTGAGAGTCAGTGTGTGTGGAAGTGTACCCCAGTGAGGGTCAGTGTGTGTGGGAGTGTACCCCAGTGAGAGTCAGTGTATGTGGAAGTGTACCCCAGTGAGAGTCAGTGTGTGTGGGAGTGTACCCGAGTGAGAGTCAGTGTGTGTGGGAGTGTACCCCAGTGAGAGTCAGTGTGTGTGGGAGTGTACCCCAGTGAGGGTCAGTGTGTGTGGGAGTGTACCCCAGTGAGGGTCAGTGTGTGTGGGAGTATACCGCAGTGAGGGTCAGTGTGTGTGGGAGTGTACCCCAGTGAGGGTCAGTGTGTGTGGGAGTGTACCCCAGTGAGGGTCAGTGTGTGTGGGTGTGTACCCCAGTGAGAGTCAGTGTGTGTGGGAGTGTACCCCAGTGAGGGTCAGTGTGTGTGGGAGTGTACCCCAGTGAGGGTCAGTGTGTGTGGGAGTGTACCCCAATGAGAGTCAGTGTGTGTGGGACTGTACCCCAGTGAGGGTCAGTGTGTGTGGGAGTGTACCCCAGTAAGGGTCAGTGTGTAGGGGACTGTATCCCAGTGAGAGTCAGTGTGTGTGGGAGTGTACCCCAGTGAGAGTCAGTGTGTGTGGGAGTGTACCCCAGTGAGGGTCAGTGTGTGTGGAACTGTACCCCAGTGAGGGTCAGTGTGTGTGGGAGTGTACCCCAGTGAGAGTCAGTGTGTGTGGGAGTGTACCCCAGTGAGGGTCAGTGTGTGTGGGAGTGTTCCCCAGTGAGAGTCAGTGTGTGTGGGAGTGTACTCCAGTGAGGGTCAGTGTGTGTGGGAGTGTACCCCAGTGAGAGTCAGTGTGTGTGGGACTGTACCCCAGTGAGAGTCAGTGTGTGTGGGAGTGTACCCCAGTGAGGGTCAGTGTATGTGGGAGTGTACCCCAGTGAGGGTCAGTGTGTGTGGGACTGTACCCCAGTGAGAGTCAGTGTGTGTGGGAGTGTACCCCAGAGAGGGTCAGTGTGTGTGGGAGTGTACCCCAGTGAAGGTCAGTGTGTGTGGGAGTGTACCCCAGTGAGAGTCAGTCTGTGTGGGACTGTACCCCAGTGAAGGTCAGTGTGTGTGGGAGTGTACCCCAGTGAGTGTCAGTGTGTGTGTGACTGTACCCCAGTGAGGGTTAGTGTGTGTGGGAGTGTACCCCAGTGAGAGTCAGTGTGTGTGTGACTGTACCCCAGTGAGGGTCAGTGTGTGTGGGAGTGTACCCCAGTGAGAGTCAGTGTGTGTGGAAGTGTACCCCAGTGAGGGTCAGTGTGTGTGGGAGTGTACCCCAGTGAGAGTCAGTGTGTGTGGGAGTGTACCCGAGTGAGAGTCAGTGTGTGTGGGAGTGTACCCCAGTGAGAGTCAGTGTGTGTGGGAGTGTACCCCAGTGAGAGTCAGTGTGTGTGGGTGTGTACCCCAGTGAGAGTCAGTGTGTGTGAGACTGTACCCCAGTGAGAGTCAGTGTGTGTGGAAGTGTACCCCAGTGAGGGTCAGTGTGTGTGGGAGTGTACCCCAGTGAGAGTCAGTGTGTGTGGGACTGTACCCCAGTGAGAGTCAGTGTGTGTGGGAGTGTACCCCAGTGAGGGTCAGTGTATGTGGGAGTGTACCCCAGTGAGGGTCAGTGTGTGTGGGACTGTACCCCAGTGAGAGTCAGTGTGTGTGGGAGTGTACCCCAGAGAGGGTCAGTGTGTGTGGGAGTGTACCCCAGTGAAGGTCAGTGTGTGTGGGAGTGTACCCCAGTGAGAGTCAGTCTGTGTGGGACTGTACCCCAGTGAAGGTCAGTGTGTGTGGGAGTGTACCCCAGTGAGTGTCAGTGTGTGTGGGACTGTACCCCAGTGAGGGTTAGTGTGTGTGGGAGTGTACCCCAGTGAGAGTCAGTGTGTGTGTGACTGTACCCCAGTGAGGGTCAGTGTGTGTGGGAGTGTACCCCAGTGAGAGTCAGTGTGTGTGGAAGTGTACCCCAGTGAGGGTCAGTGTGTGTGGGAGTGTACCCCAGTGAGAGTCAGTGTATGTGGGAGTGTACCCCAGTGAGAGTCAGTGTGTGTGGGAGTGTACCCGAGTGAGAGTCAGTGTGTGTGGGAGTGTACCCCAGTGAGAGTCAGTGTGTGTGGGAGTGTACCCCAGTGAGGGTCAGTGTGTGTGGGAGTGTACCCCAGTGAGGGTCAGTGTGTGTGTGACTGTACCCCAGTGAGGGTCAGTGTGTGTGGGAGTGTACCCCAGTGAGAGTCAGTGTGTGTGGAAGTGTACCCCAGTGAGGGTCAGTGTGTGTGGGAGTGTACCCCAGTGAGAGTCAGTGTATGTGGAAGTGTACCCCAGTGAGAGTCAGTGTGTGTGGGAGTGTACCCGAGTGAGAGTCAGTGTGTGTGGGAGTGTACCCCAGTGAGAGTCAGTGTGTGTGAGACTGTACCCCAGTGAGAGTCAGTGTGTGTGGAAGTGTACCCCAGTGAGGGTCAGTGTGTGTGGGAGTGTACCCCAGTGAGGGTCAGTGTGTGTGGGAGTATACCGCAGTGAGGGTCAGTGTGTGTGGGAGTGTACCCCAGTGAGGGTCAGTGTGTGTGGGAGTGTACCCCAGTGAGGGTCAGTGTGTGTGGGTGTGTACCCCAGTGAGAGTCAGTGTGTGTGGGAGTGTACCCCAGTGAGGGTCAGTGTGTGTGGGAGTGTACCCCAGTGAGGGTCAGTGTGTGTGGGAGTGTACCCCAATGAGAGTCAGTGTGTGTGGGACTGTACCCCAGTGAGGGTCAGTGTGTGTGGGAGTGTACCCCAGTAAGGGTCAGTGTGTAGGGGACTGTATCCCAGTGAGAGTCAGTGTGTGTGGGAGTGTACCCCAGTGAGAGTCAGTGTGTGTGGGAGTGTACCCCAGTGAGGGTCAGTGTGTGTGGAACTGTACCCCAGTGAGGGTCAGTGTGTGTGGGAGTGTACCCCAGTGAGAGTCAGTGTGTGTGGGAGTGTACCCCAGTGAGGGTCAGTGTGTGTGGGAGTGTTCCCCAGTGAGAGTCAGTGTGTGTGTGACTGTACCCCAGTGAGGGTTAGTGTGTGTGGGAGTGTACCCCAGTGAGAGTCAGTGTGTGTGTGACTGTACCCCAGTGAGGGTCAGTGTGTGTGGGAGTGTACCCCAGTGAGAGTCAGTGTGTGTGGAAGTGTACCCCAGTGAGGGTCAGTGTGTGTGGGAGTGTACCCCAGTGAGAGTCAGTGTGTGTGGGAGTGTACCCGAGTGAGAGTCAGTGTGTGTGGGAGTGTACCCCAGTGAGAGTCAGTGTGTGTGGGAGTGTACCCCAGTGAGAGTCAGTGTGTGTGGGTGTGTACCCCAGTGAGAGTCAGTGTGTGTGAGACTGTACCCCAGTGAGAGTCAGTGTGTGTGGAAGTGTACCCCAGTGAGGGTCAGTGTGTGTGGGAGTGTACCCCAGTGAGAGTCAGTGTGTGTGGGACTGTACCCCAGTGAGAGTCAGTGTGTGTGGGAGTGTACCCCAGTGAGGGTCAGTGTATGTGGGAGTGTACCCCAGTGAGGGTCAGTGTGTGTGGGACTGTACCCCAGTGAGAGTCAGTGTGTGTGGGAGTGTACCCCAGAGAGGGTCAGTGTGTGTGGGAGTGTACCCCAGTGAAGGTCAGTGTGTGTGGGAGTGTACCCCAGTGAGAGTCAGTCTGTGTGGGACTGTACCCCAGTGAAGGTCAGTGTGTGTGGGAGTGTACCCCAGTGAGCGTCAGTGTGTGTGGGACTGTACCCCAGTGAGGGTTAGTGTGTGTGGGAGTGTACCCCAGTGAGAGTCAGTGTGTGTGTGACTGTACCCCAGTGAGGGTCAGTGTGTGTGGGAGTGTACCCCAGTGAGAGTCAGTGTGTGTGGAAGTGTACCCCAGTGAGGGTCAGTGTGTGTGGGAGTGTACCCCAGTGAGAGTCAGTGTATGTGGGAGTGTACCCCAGTGAGAGTCAGTGTGTGTGGGAGTGTACCCGAGTGAGAGTCAGTGTGTGTGGGAGTGTACCCCAGTGAGGGTCAGTGTGTGTGGTGGGAGATTGTCAGAGAAGGTTTTTGCCGCCTGTGATCCAACAATAATTTCTTACCAGAATATCTCCTTTTAGCATGAGTCCTGGTTCGATGGTGATACAAATACTGGTCTGACCATCTCCTGGAATGTTGCTGATGTAAAGCAGAAAATTATGATTGGATATTCGTTACTGAGCACACGCAAAACCAGGGACGAGAATTTGAAAAATTGAATGTTACAGAGTGACTCACTAGATTCCTGAGGTATACACCGGCTGCATTGATTGGTAAATCTTCAGGAATGGCCGACACCCTGGAACAGAGGAGGAGCATTATTAGATCACAGGGAAGGTGGGTACGAGTAACTGAGAGTAACAGTGACAGGGACAGAGAGTAATAGTGATTGAAACAGAGAGTAATGATGGGACTGAGAGACTAAAGACAATCATCGCAGGGACTAAAGGTGAGAAAAATCGCAGGGTGACTGTTGGTGAAACAGGGAGTAACAGTGCGAAACAGACACTGTCATCGTCAGGGAAACGGGATGAGTTAGTAACAGCGAGTGGTGCTGAGCTGTGTTTGTGGGATCCTCAGATAGTTGGCAAGCTGCAGTGCGGAAGGTGATGAAGTTCCCTGCAGGATTTACAAACAGCATCTGCTGGGATCTGGGCTGAGATATTAGAATTAGCCAGATATGGAACTGCACTCCATCCACGAGGAACAAAGAGGATCAAAGGAATTGTGTTCCACGTCACAATTCACCTCCAGGTTTGGGATCCAGCTATCATCTGAGAGCCCCATGTTCTGTCTCGGGGAGAATCTGGGAGGTGGGGCAGCTGGTGAAACGGCACAGAAGAGGGCAAACTTGATCTTCAAAAGAGTGGCACTGGAAAAGCAGAGCAGGTCGGGCAGCATCGAAGGAGCAGGAGAGTTGACAATCTGAGCAAGAAGGTGCCACTTTCACCTCGGAGATCTCAACTTGCTGAGACTACCTGCCCTGAGAACAAAGCCAACCATTCAGTTGCCGAACCTTCAAGCTTCCCTCACTCTGGAGAACCATTCTCCTCACACCTCCAGCCTCTGCAGTCACCACTGTGGTAGACCATAAAGGGTTAACATCCGTATTCCATCAGCTCCACCCACCTGACTGATATGTCCCAGAGTCTCAGGGTGGACACAGAGAGCTCTCACTTTCAGAGGGTACAGCAGTGTCTGCAGCATCTGTGTAAGGTCCCAGTAACTCACCCTTACCGAGTGTAGCCGTGTTTACATGTAACTAACCTTCTCATTATCTTGGAACAGAGTCTTTTCTGCAGTTTCTCCCCCCGTGCTGCTGTATCCTCTATCACTAACCAGCAGATGGCTCCAAGACAAAGTCAAACCAAAGGATAAAAACCACACAACACCAGGTTATAGTCCAACAGGTTTAATCGGAAGCACTAGCTCTCGGAGCGACGTTCCTTCACAACCACCTGATGAAGGAGCAGTGCTCTGAAAGCTAGTGCTTCCGATTAAACCTGTTGGACTATAACCTGGTGTTGTGTGATTTTTAACTTTGTCCACCCCAGTCCAACACCGACATCGCCAAATCAAACCAAAGGATGATTGTTGGAAGGGAAGGACGTCACGCAGCCCTCACCCAGTCCCGCACACAACTGCAGGTGGAAATTACCACGAGACGCCCGGGGTGGTCATCCGGCAAAATATGACATGGTGACTCCTCCCACGAGAGGAAGAAATATAGAAGGCCCAGAAGAAAAGGAAATAGCTCAAGCGAGTTTCCCACTTTAAGAGCGCTCGCACATTCAGAAGACCCACCATGAATCAGCAGCTGGAACACAGTTCCCAACAGAGAGGGGCAACATCAGCCGCTAGGGAAACAGGAAAAAGGTAAGCTCAAAACTCCAGAGGCAGACCTTCACTCAGACACTGGCAAGAATCACCAGGGCGAGGGAGAGAAAGAAACACTGTTAACATCCAGAGAACACAGAGCCCTTCTGGACAGAGGCTCTGCTCAGGGATAGAAAGTCAGGGATCCCTGAGGGAAAAGGGAATAACTTTGTGAAAAATGGTGCAAAGTGCAGAAAAGGAAGGCAAGGGAGTATAAAGGAATTTGATTTGATTTGATTTATTGTCGTGTATACCTCAGTACAGTGAAAAGCTTTGTTTGTGAGCAGTACAGGCAGGTCAGAGGAAGCAGGGACACACAGATCACAGGGTGAACCGAAGCTCAGACAGAGGGAGGCGTACAGGTTACACGGAACAGGAGGTGCACGAAGCAAGGTTAACTTGAACAAGATCAGCACTATTCGAAGTTAGAGAGTCCAGTCATCAGTCTAATAACGGCAGGAAAGAAGCTGTCCCTGAATCTGCTGGTGTGTGTGCTGAAGCCCCACCCCTCCCCAAAGTCTATCACCGTCACTGGTGCTTCCTCATTCCACACAGCTGCATATTCAGCTCCATGGGGAACAGGGGCAAAAAGTACTCAGGGCGACAGCTTTGGGAAAGTCTCGAATTTATTTCAGGTGAAATCAAGCAAAGTTAAAGAATCTCGCGCAGAAGACAGGTCAGCGAAAGGTGACCACATAAAACAGACCATAATTCAATAAACCAGCTGTAGTTTTGATGGAAAGATTTACGAAAGGCTGCAGGCAGAAAACATTATTTATAAATTTGGATGGAAACGTGTACTTGGTGGTTTACACCATGAAAAGTGAGACACATTGATCTCATGTGAGAAATGAGCAAACCTCCATCTCCACCGACACAAGGTGAGAAAATGCCGCATGAAGCTTGTAGTCACCAAACGGACCATTAACAGGGATTGGGAAACCCTGAAAAGGTGGAAACACCCAGTAAGGAGTACAGGGATACAGTAAGGTGTACAGGGATACAGTAAGGTGTACAGAGGGACAGTAAGGTGTATAGAGATACAGTAAGGTGTACAGGGATACAGTAAGGTGTACAGAGGGACAGTAAGGTGTACAGGGATACAGTAAGGTGTACAGGGATACAGTAAGGTGTACAGAGGGACAGTAAGGTGTACAGGGATACAGTAAGGTGTACAGAGGGACAGTAAGGTGTACAGGGATACAGTAAGGTTTACAGGGATACAGTAAGGTGTACAGAGGGACAGTAAGGTTTACAGGGATACAGTAAGGTGTACAGGGATACAGTAAGGTGTACAGGGATACAGTAACGTGTACAGAGGGACAGTAAGGTGTACAGAGATACAGTAAGGTGTACAGGGATACAGTAAGGTGTACAGGGACACAGTAAGGTGTACAGGGACACAGTAAGGTGTACAGGGATACAGTAAGGTGTACAGGGACACAGTAAGGTGTACAGGGACACAGTAAGGTGTACAGAGATACAGTAAGGTGTACAGGGACACAGTAAGGTGTACAGGGATACAGTAAGGTGTGCAGGGATACAGTAAAGTGTACAGAGACACAGTAAGGTGTACAGGGATACAGTAAGGTGTACAGAGATACATAATGTGTACAGAGATACATAATGTGTACAGAGATACAGTAAGGTGTACAGAGATACAGTAAGGTGTGCAGGGATACAGTAAGGTGTACAGAGACACAGTAAGGTGTACAGGGATACAGTAAGGTGTACAGAGACACAGTAAGGTGTACAGAGACACAGTAAGGTGTGCAGTGATACAGGAAGATGTGCAGTGATACAGGAAGATGTGCAGTGATACAGTAAGGTGTACAGAGATACAGTCTTACAAACAGGTTTGAAAAGCTTCAAAGCTCTGAAGCAGTAGTACAATTCTGACATAACACAATAATTCCATTCCCATGTGATTCCTAGCAGCACCTTTTCAACTAATGAAAGTAGAATCCTGTTATAGCCAATACTGGTCAGGAAAGATCGAATTCTACAAATAATGGTCTAAATTCTTCAATCCCATTATAGCCAATTCACATTGAACAATCACGCATTATAGCAGAGTAGTGTGCAATGCAACACAGAATTTAAAAATCTGACTGACAAAATAATGCTGAACAAAGTCTCCGAACTTCTATAATCATTCAATTTCAAACAGTAATTGTTAAATACAAGACACAAGGGTTGGTGACCAGCAAATTGAAAGTGTTATCAAAATGGCAGAATAAAAACAGCTCCCTAGTGAGTTTTGAGAAGATTTGTAGCTCAGGTTGAGGTCCTGGATGTAGGTTTGCTCACTGAGCTGGAAGGTTCATTTTCAGATGTTTCGTCACCATACTGGGTAACATCTTCAGTGGGCCTCCAGGCAAAGCCCTTCTGATAATTCCTGTTTTCTAATTATATGTTTGGGTTTCTTTGGGTTGGTGATGTCATTTCCTGTGGTGACGTTATTTCCTGTTCCTTTTCTCAGGGGGTAGGAGATGGGGTCTAACTCGATGTGTTTGTTGGTAGAGTCCCAGTTGGAATGCCATGCTTCAGGGAATTCTCATGCCCACTGAAGATGTTACCTCGTAGGTTGACAAAACGTCTGGAAATGCACCTTCCAGCTCAGCGAGTAAATGTACATCCAAAAACCGCTTCCAATAATTTGATTAATCAATGCATTAATAAGAAATTGAGAGAGCAATTGTAATTCCCATCAGATTGCAGAAGAGAAGGTCCATATAGACCACCTGATTGGATATTGTGCAGCTGGCAATCCTTAAGAAACAGGATTAGCTCAAAATCAAACACAGTGCAGAAGTAAGGCACAGTGACAGAGCTGCAGGAAGATTGGAGGTTCCACACAAATGCCAGGCAATGACCATCTCCAATAAAAGACAATCTAATCACTGCACTACTGACACTCAATGGTGTTACCATCACTGAATCCCTCACTATCACCATCCTGGGGGTTACCACTGACCAGAAACTCAACTGGACTTACCACATAAACACAGCGGCTACAAGAGCAGGTCAGAGACTGGGAATACTGCGGAGAGTAACTCCCCTCCTGACTCCCCCAAAGCCTGTCCACCATCTCCAAGGCCCAAGTCCGGAGTGTGATGGAATACTCCCCACTTGCCCTGGATGGGGGCAGCTCCAACAACACTCAAGGAGCTCAACACCATCCAGGACAAAGCAGCCACTTGATTGGCCCCACATCCACAAACACCCACTCCCTCCCCCACCCACACTCAGTAACAGCAGTGTGTACTATCTACAAGATGCTCTGCAGAAACTCACCAAAGATCCTCAGGCAGCACCTTCCAAACACACACCCACTTCCATCTAGAAGGATAAGGGCAGCAGATACATGGGAACACCACCCCCTGCAAGTTCCCCTCCGAGCCCCTCACCATCCTGACTCGGAAATATATCACCGTTCCTTCAGTGTCTCTGGGTCGGAATCCTGGAATTCCCTCCCTCAGGGCATTGTGGGTCTACCCACAGCACATGGACTGCAGCGGGTCAAGAAGGCAGCTCACCCCCACCTTCTCAAGAGGCAACTAGGGACGGGGAATTAATGCTGTCCAGCCAGTGATACCAACATTCTTTGAGTGAATAAAAAAAATAATGCCATAAAAGAAATAGTTGACATGCCCAAGAGTCAAGTGGCCTTTGAGTCAAATTTGGCCAGAGCACATAATGAACCAGACTGTTATCAATACCATGCTGAAGAGCAGTCAGTATCATCACTTCGTGAGTTGGCCAAGAATTCTTATTGTGGACACCAACAGCATTTCATACTGATGAACGATTCACTAGTGCATGGAGAGAGGACAGTTATTCCTGCTTACTTTTTGGGAAGGTGTATTGGACAGGATACCTTGGGAATTGCTAAGTGTACAGCTGGTCCACAGTCAGCGGTGTAGTGACCAGAGAACCCAAAAGAGACTGAAGATCTCACCTTTCATGATCACACCCGGGTATCATGTGGAATCCACTGCTGCCATCACCAAAGGCAGGTCAGAAGCTGTAACTCAGTGAGGTTTGGGTGAAGAAACTAAGACTGAGGACCAGAACTAACAGGCCAACCCACTGGAGATGATTCAGGAGTTGTTCATTGATCATCTTCAGTCAATAGAATAATCAACGCCAGAGACAGAGATAGTGCAGAGTGAGCAACAATCTTTCAGTGACACAATGGAGAACCGAGGGACAGGGAACATCCAGCTGGAGGAGAAGGGAAAGATTTCAAGGGGGTTTGAGGGGCAGGTTTTTCACACAGAGGGTGGTATGTGTATGGAATGAGCTGCCAGAGGATGTGGTGGAGACTGGTACAATTACAACATTTAAGAGGCATCTGGATGGGTATATGAATAGGAAGGGTTTGGAGGGATATGGGCCGGGTGCTGGCAGGTGGGACTAGATTGGGTTGGGATATCTGGTCGGCATGGACGGGTTGGACCGAAGGGTCTGTTTCCGTGCGGTACATCTCTATGATCTCGAGGGGAAGATCTTATACATGGCTCCTTGGGAGTCAGACCAATGAAACAGGAGATTGTGAAGTAGGTGCAAGTGCTTGGCTTGAACATCCTGGAAACCCCAGAAAAAGAGATACCCTTTTCTCATGTGAAAACGATGACCCAGAAATCCAGGACACTACAAGGAACTGAGTATTTATCCCAACACAGTAGCTGTTATCCAAGGTGGAGATTTTGAGTATTACAGGTATATCAGAGGATGGTTTGGCCTTAGTCCTACACTGAGGGAAAAGTCAGCATCTCTCAAGGAAGGTTTAGAATTTAGGGATCCTCCAGGTCTTGGAATGAACCAAAAGTACTGTCAACAAATGACAACATTCCCCACTGAGCACATCTGAAGGAGACAGGATCCTGCAGCAGAGATAGGATCCCCAGCACACAAGACAAAAACCCCCACCTTTAGTTTCAGACACTTTGAAACATTCAGGAATAATTTCTCGGGGGTAACTGAAGCCTTACCACCTTTCGCGTCGAAGTCAGGAATTCCGTGCATGATGACGTGATGTAAGAACAAAGGCTTATTGTTCATCTTGATGGTTCCAGAGAGCAGCCCACTGAAATAATACACATACCTGCAGCAGAGACAGAGAGACCATTCACACTGAGGCCACACTCACCATCACTCATATAACCCAGAGCACGGCCACAACACAGGCTAGATCCACAGGCTAGAGTAAAGCTCCCTCTACACTGTCCCCATCAAACACTCCCAGGGACGGGACAGCACGGGGTTAGATACAGAGTAAAGCTCTCTCTACACTGCCCCCATCAAACACTCCCAGGGACGGGACAGCACGGGGTTAGATACAGAGTAAAGCTCTCTCTACACTGCCCCCATCAAACACTCCCAGCACAGGGACAGCACAGGGTTAGATACAGAGTAAAGCTCCCTCTACACTGTCCCCATCAAACACTCCCAGGGACAGGGACAGCACCGGGTTAGATACAGAGTAAAGCTCCCTCTACACTGTCCCCATCAAACACTCCCAGCACAGGGACAGCACGGGGTTAGATACAGAGTAAAGCTCTCTCTACACTGTCCCCCATCAAACACTCCCAGGGACAGGGACAGCACCGGGTTAGATACAGAGTAAAGCTCCCTCTACACTGTCCCCCATCAAACACTCCCAGCACAGGGACAGCACGGGGTTAGATACAGAGTAAAGCTCCCTCTACACTGTCCCCCATCAAACACTCCCAGCACAGGGACAGCACGGGGTTAGATACAGAGTAAAGCTCCTTCTACACTGTCCCCATCAAACACTCCCAGGACAGGGACAGCACGGGGTTAGATACAGAGTAAAGCTCCCTCTACACTGTCCCCCATCAAACACTCCCAGGACAGGGACAGCACAGGGTTAGATACAGATAAAGCTCCCTCTACACTGTCCCCCATCAAACACTCCCAGGACAGGGACAGCACGGGGTTAGATACAGAGTAAAGCTCCCTCTACACTGTCCCCCATCAAACACTCCCAGGACAGGGACAGCACAGGGTTAGATACAGAGTAAAGCTCCCTCTACACTGTCCCCCATCAAACACTCCCAGGACAGGGACAGCACGGGGTTAGATACAGAGTAAAGCTCCCTCTACACTGTCCCCATCAAACACTCCCAGGACAGGGACAGCACGGGGTTAGATACAGAGTAAAGCTCCCTCTACACTGTCCCCATCAAACACTCCCAGGACAGGGACAGCACAGGGTTAGATACAGAGTAAAGCTTCCTCTACACTGTCCCCCATCAAACACTCCCAGGACAGGGACAGCACGGGGTTAGATACAGAGTAAAGCTCCCTCTACACTGTCCCCATCAAACACTCCCAGGACAGGGACAGCACAGGGTTAGATACAGAGTAAAGCTTCCTCTACACTGTCCCCCATCAAACACTCCCAGGACAGGGACAGCACGGGGTTAGATACAGAGTAAAGCTCCCTCTACACTGTCCCCCATCAAACACTCCCAGGACAGGGACAGCACGGGGTTAGATACAGAGTAAAGCTCCCTCTACACTGTCCCCCATCAAACACTCCCAGGACAGGGACAGCACGGGGTTAGATACAGAGTAAAGCTCCCTCTACACTGTCCCCCATCAAACACTCCCAGGACAGGGACAGCACAGGGTTAGATACAGAGTAAAGTTCCCCCTACACTGTCCCCATCAAACACTCCCAGGACAGGGACAGCACGGGGTTAGATACAGAGTAAAGCTCCCTCTACACTGTCCCCCATCAAACACTCCCAGGACAGGGACAGCACAGGGTTAGATACAGAGGGAAGTTCTATGTGACACAGATCGCGATTTGCTTACACACCGTTACTGCAGGAGGAAAGTCTCTGGTGAGTACAGGTTACCCGGCATTCTCCGACATCCTGTGCATTCCTGTCCCCGCTCCCCGTCTCTGTCAGCTTGGCCCCAACCCCCCACCTCACTGAGTGACCTACCTGCGCTGCGAGGGCTGCCCCACCGGCACGATTTTGTCCTCGTAGAATTTCTTCATGGCGAATCGGTCCAACGCTTGGTCAGCACTGTCCGGGGGCAGGGACGGGGCAGAGGTAATGAGGAAGGAAAGGGGGGTGGGGGGAGGGGGTGATGTGTGACAGGGGTGATGGGGGAGGGGGGGGAGGGGGAGGGGAAGTGGGTGATTGGGGAAGTGGATGGTGGTGATGGGGGAGGGGGTGTGGGTGATGGGGGAGGGGTGTGGGTGATGGGGGAGGGGGTGTGGGTGATGGGGGAGGGGGGTGATGGGGGAGGGGGTGTGGGTGATGGGGAGGGGTGTGGGTGATGGGGGAGGGGGTGATGGGGGAGGGGGTGTGGGTGATGGGGGAGGGGTGTGGGTGATGGGGGAGGGGGTGATGGGGGAGGGGGTGTGGGTGATGGGGGAGGGGGTGATGGGGAGGGGGTGTGGGTGATGGGGGAGGGGTGTGGGTGATGGGGGAGGGGGTGATGGGGGAGGGGGTGTGGGTGATGGGGGAGGGGGTGTGGGTGATGGGGGAGGGGGGTGATGGGGGAGGGGGTGTGGGTGATGGAGGAGGGGTGTGGGTGATGGGGGAGGGGGTGTGGGTGATGGGGGAGGGGTGTGGGTGATGGGGGAGGGGTGTGGGTGATGGGGGAGGGGGTGTGGACGATGGGGGAGGGGTGTGGGTGATGGGGGAGTGGGTGGGGGTGATGGGGGAGGGGTGTGGGTGATGGGGGAGGGGTGTGGGTGATGGGGGAGGGGTGTGGGTGATGGGGGAAGGGGTGTGGGTGATGGGGGTGTGGGTGATGGGGGACGGGTGTGGGTGATGGGGGAATGGGTGTGGGTGATGGGGGAGGGGGTGTGGGTGATGGGGGAGGGGTGTGGGTGATGGGGGAGTGGGTGGGTGTAATGGGGGAGGGGTGTGGGTGATGGGGGTGTGGGTGATGGGGGAGGGTTGTGGTGGATGGGGGAGGGGTGTGGGTGATGGGGGAGGGGTGTGGGTGATGGGGGTGTGGGTGATGGGGGAGGGGTGTGGGTGATGGGGGAGGGGGTGTGGGTGATGGGGGTGTGGGTGATGGGGGTGTGGGTGATGGGGGAGGGGTGTGGGTGATGGGGGAGGGGGTGTGGGTGATGGGGGTGTGGGTGATGGGGAGGGGGTGTGGGGGATGGGGGAGGGGTGTGGGGGATGGGGGAGGGGTGTGGGGGATGGGGGAGGGGTGTGGGGGATGGGGAAGGGGGTGTGGGGGATGGGGGAGGGGTGTGGGTGATGGGGGAGGGGTGTGGGGGATGGGGGAGGGGTGTGGGGGATGGGGAAGGGGGTGTGGGTGATGGGGGAGGGGTGTGGGTGATGGGGGAGGGGTGTGGGTGATGGGGGGTGTGGGTGATGGGGGAGGGGGTGTGGGTGATGGGGGTGTGGGTGATGGGGGAGGGGTGTGGGTGATGGGGGAGGGGTGTGGGTGATGGGGGTGTGGGTGATGGGGGAGGGGTGTGGGTGATGGGGGAGTGGGTGTGGGTGATGGGGGAGGGGTGTGGGTGATGGGGGTGTGGGTGATGGGGGAGGGGTGTGGGTGATGGGGGTGTGGGTGATGGGGGAGGGGTGTGGGTGATGGGGGTGTGGGTGATGGGGGAGGGGTGTGGGTGATGGGGGTGTGGGTGATGGGGGAGGGGTGTGGGTGATGGGGGTGTGGGTGATGGGGGAGGGGTGTGGGTGATGGGGGAGGGGTGTGGGTGATGGGGGTGTGGGTGATGGGGGAGGGGTGTGGGTGATGGGGGAGTGGGTGTGGGTGATGGGGGAGTGGGTGTGGGTGATGGGGGAGTGGGTGTGGGTGATGGGGGTGTGGGTGATGGGGGAGGGGTGTGGGTGATGGGGGAGGGATGTGGGTGATGGGGGAGGGGTGTGGGTGATGGGGGAGTGGGTGTGGGTGATGGGGGTGTGGGTGATGGGGGAGGGGTGTGGGTGATGGGGGAGTGGGTGGGGGTGATGGGGGAGGGGTGTGGGTGATGGGGGAGGGGTGTGGGTGATGGGGGAGGGGTGTGGGTGATGGGGGAGTGGGTGTGGGTGATGGGGGTGTGGGTGATGGGGGAGGGGGTGTGGGTGATGGGGGAGGGGTGTGGGTGATGGGGGAGTGGGTGTGGGTGATGGGGGTGTGGGTGATGGGGGAGGGGTGTGGGTGATGGGGGAGTGGGTGTGGGTGATGGGGGAGGGATGTGGGGGATGGGGGAGGGGTGTGGGTGATGGGGGAGGGGTGTGGGTGATGGGGGAGGGGTGTGGGTGATGGGGGTGTGGGTGATGAGGGAGGGGTGTGGGTGATGGGGGAGGGGTGTGGGTGATGGGGGTGTGGGTGATGAGGGAGGGGTGTGGGTGATGGGGGAGGGATGTGGGTGATGGGGGAGGGGTGTGGGTGATGGGGGAGGGGTGTGGGTGATGGGGGTGTGGGTGATGAGGGAGGGGTGTGGGTGATGGGGGAGTGGGTGATGAGGGAGGGGTGTGGGTGATGGGGGGAGGGGGTGTGGGTGATGGGGGAGGGGTGTGGGTGATGGGGGAGGGGGTGTGGGTGATGGGGGAGGGGGTGTGGGTGATGAGGGAGGGGTGTGGGTGATGGGGGAGGGGGTGTGGGTGATGGGGGAGGGGTGTGGGTGATGTGGGTGTGGGTGATGAGGGAGGGGTGTGGGTGATGGGGGAGGGGTGTGGGTGATGGGGGAGGGGTGTGGGTGATGGGGGAGGGATGTGGGTGATGGGGGGAGGGGTGTGGGTGATGGGGGAGGGGTGGGGGTGATGGGGGAGGGGTGTGGGTGATGGGGGAGTGGGTGGGGGTGATGGGGGAGGGGTGTGGGTGATGGGGGCGTGGGTGATGGGGGAGGGGTGTGGGTGATGGGGGAGGGATGTGGGTGATGGGGGAGGGATGTGGGTGATGGGGGAGGGGTGTGGGTGATGGGGGAGGGGTGTGGGTGATGAGGGAGGGGTGTGGGTGATGGGGGAGGGATGTGGGTGATGGGGGAGGGGTGTGGGTGATGGGGGAGGGGTGTGGGTGATGGGGGTGTGGGTGATGAGGGAGGGGGTGTGGGTGATGGGGGAGGGGTGTGGGTGATGGGGGAGGGGTGTGGGTGATGGGGGAGGGGTGTGGGTGATGGGGGTGTGGGTGATGAGGGAGGGGTGTGGGTGATGGGGGTGTGGGTGATGAGGGAGGGGTGTGGGTGATGGGGGAGGGATGTGGGTGATGAGGGAGGGGTGTGGGTGATGGGGGAGGGGGTGTGGGTGATGGGGGAGGGGTGTGGGTGATGGGGGAGGGGTGTGGGTGATGGGGGAGGGGGTGTGGGTGATGGGGGAGGGGGTGTGGGTGATGGGGGAGGGGTGTGGGTGATGGGGGTGTGGGTGATGGGGCAGTGGGTGGGGGAGGGGGAACAGCAGGAAAGGTTGAATTCAGAATGTGAAGACAATTAGCTCCTTAATGAAGACCTGAGGGAAATAGGTGGTTGTAGCCATCACATACACACCACCCCAGACACACAGGGACACCGTCATCAACCGGGTGTTTCATCACAACAAAGGAAATAGGAGCAGGAGAAGGCCATTCAGCCCCTCGGGCCTGCTACACCATCCAATACCTTGGGCTTTAACCTGACCATCCCGCCCACTCCCCATCTATCTCGGTTAAACCAAGACCCCTAGGATCTCTCTGTTCCAGCTCCCCCCTCCCCCCATCTTAATGATGGACATCGGCAATCGTCTGGAGTAGAGACTCCCAGGGCCTCATACCCCTCTGAAGGAGGTAATGCCCACCGTGTCTCTGTGCTAACCATACCCTGTGGACTCTGCCTCACCCACCGTATTGTAACCCTCTCCCTCCACCGCCCTCAGCCCCAGGGGTGAACGAGGTCTCAGTATTGTCTCTGTCAGGCCCTTTCACAATCTGGTACATCTCAATATAATCGCCTCGCATTCTCCCGAGTTCCAGAGAGTATTGCCCCATGTCACCCTCATCATAACACAGACCCCTCAGCACCGATCAGAGAAACTGCCCTGTACCACCCCAGCCAGCGACCCCCACACCCCGTGAATGAATACAAAATGACAGAGGGTGAGTGCAGAGTCTGGTGCCGGGCTGATTAGCTGGTAGTACTGGAGTTTGTAAAGTTGGAGCGGTTAGGTCTGAAGGTTTGGAAGAGCAGAGAGCTGAGCGTCCTACCTGGCTGAGATGTTGCTGTAATGCATGTAGGCAGCAATGACCACTCCAGTCCGACCACGATTTCCCTGCAGTTAGAGAAGACACAACTGAGTCAATACCAGGAAACCACCACAGACACAATCAGTTCACCCAGCACCCAGTTATAGGGAAGAACAAAGCATCTGATCATCTGGTCATTTGCTGACTAATTCCGTCCTGGTATTTTAAGCGCTCATTTATGTGCTGCTTCAATGTTCTGACATTGAGGTGTCGCTATTGGACTGGGGTCAGAAGTCACATGACGCCAGGTTATAGTCCAACTGGTCTATTTGAAATCACAAGCTTTCAGAGTGCTGCCCCTTCACCAGTTGAACTGTAAATAAACCTTAGATTAGATTAGATTACTTACAGTGTGGAAACAGGCCCTTCGGCCCGACCCGCTGAACAGCAACCCACCCAGACCCATTCCCCTACATTTCACTTTATCTAACACTACGGGCAATTTAGCATGGCCAATCCACCCTAACCTGCACATCTTTGGACTGTGGGAGGAAACCGGAGCACCCGGAGGAAACCCACGCAGACACGGGGAGAATGTGCAAACTCCACACAGTCAGTCGCCTGAGTCAGGAATTGAACCTGGGTGTCGTCTGACTCTGCTGAAATATTTCGAGAGCATCTCTCTCCACCACCCTCTAATCACCTGCTATATTTCTCCCACCCTATGGGTGAATAGATTCTGCCCAGTAAACCACTCTCTCCCCAACTCAAACTGGTGTCCTCTGGTCTTAGTCACATCTGTGATAGGGAAGAGATTCTAATGATCTGCCCTGTCTGTGCCTCTCATAATTGTATCTCCCTCAATCAGACTCCCCCCCCCCCCACCCTCAGCATCCTCTGTTCCAGGGAAAACAATCCCAGCCTCTCCAGCCTCTCCTTATCACTGAGACATTCCATCCCAGTAATGTCCTGGTGAATGTCCCTCTGGACCCCCTCCAGTGCAGTCAGATCCTTCCAATAGGACGGGGAGCAGAGCTGCACACTGTGTTCCATGTTGTTGGGGTTACAATATAACATTGATTTTTGAAGCAGTGAGGGGGAGAACTTGTGGCTTTTGAGTTCAGAAGATTCTGCCTGGCCAACCCCACTTTCGGATTGTTTGAGTTTGCAGCGGTTCCAGAAGGAGGCTCACCCCCACCTTCTCAAAGGGGCAGCTCGGGACGGGGAATAAATACTGGGCCGGGCCCGTGACCCCCACATTCCATGAAGGTATGAAAAGAAAGAGAGAGAAACATTCAGAGCCTCAAAACAGAAAGTGTCCATCTCTCTTTCTCTCCAAGTGGCAAAATAAAGCACAAATCAACAAACATTAAAGGAAAGAATTCTAACAAGAAGCCACCCAGGGCTCCCTGATCCATTATCAAATCGTAGAGCGACTGTGATTCAACAGGCAACACCTTATTGTTGATGTGGAAATAACAAAATGACTGTGAGAAACTATTGAACCCATCCTTGAAATCCGAAGGTGTGATCTTTGGAATTTTGGTTCCCCTGTCTACATTTATCCTCAAGGTATAGTAAACTGTTTGAGTTTTAGTGTGCGTGTGAGAGAGTGTGTGCGTGTACGTGTGTGTGAACCAGAGTGAGAACATAGAACATAGAACATAGAACAATACAGCACAGAACAGGCCCTTCGGCCCACGATGTTGTGCCGAACTTCTAACCTAGATTAAGCACCCATCCATGTACCTATCCAAATGCCGCTTAAAGGTCGCCAATGATTCTGACTCTGCCACTCCCTCGGGCAGCGCATTCCATGCCCCCACCACTCTCTGGGTAAAGAACCCACCCCTGACATCTCCCCTATACCTTCCACCCTTCACCTTAAATTTATGTCCCCTTGTAACACTCTGTTGTACCCGGGGAAAAAGTTTCTGACTGTCTAAAGTGAGTGTGCATGTAAGTGACTGTGAGTCTGTGCGAGTGTGTATGTGTGTGTTTTGAAAGGATACTGTTTAAATTGCAGAGATTAGAAATCCTTTCTATTCATAGGATCCCTACAGTGTAGAACCAGGACATTCAGCCCATCAAGCCCATACTGACCCTCCGAACAGCAGCCCATACTCACCATCCCAATACCCCTGCATTTCCCGTGGTTAATCCACCCTGACCTGCACATCTTTGGACTGTGGGAGGAAACCGGAGCAAACCCACACAGACACGGGGAGAATGTGCAAATTCCACACAGAGAGTAACCGAAGACTGGAATTGAACCGGGTCTCTGGTGCTGTGAGGCAGCAGTGTTAACCACCGAGCCACTGTGCCACCTCTGTCTTTTATTAACGTGTCTGACAATAAATTAGGTTATTTTCTGTTAATGGTAAAACCTGGTGAGTGTTGCTTTTTTTCTGAGTAGCAGTGAATTGGGCAACTTTGTCACCTTGATAATCCCACTGGGATTTGATATATCTTGGGATGGCTGTGGAGCAGTGAGGGATAATGATCGCCACATTATTCCCAGTTACATGAACACACGGTTAACCTGTGGAAGGGGCACGAGGAATAGGAACTTCTGTGACAAAGTGGGACAGTGATACATTTACTGAGATAGAAAGTCAGAGCAGAGGGAAAGTCAGAGTATAATGAGGGAAATTGTAAATTTGTTCACTTTGATTGGGAGAATAGTGAAACAATACACGACAGGACACTGAGGTACAGAGAGAGACTACAGGACTCTGAGGTACAGAGAGAGAAGACAGGACACCGAGGTACAGAGAGAGACTGCAGGACTGGGAAGCTTTTAAAGAACAACAGAGGATTACTAAGAAGGAAATACGCAGAGAAAAAATGAGGTACGAAGGTAAACTGGCCAATAATATAAAGGAGGATAGTAAAAGCTTTTTTAGGTATGTCCAAGGCAAAAAAATGGTTAGGACAAAAATTGGGCCCTTAAAGACAGAAACAGGGGAATATATTACTGGGAACAAAGAAATGGCAGAAGAATTAAATGGGTACTTCAGATCTGTGTTCACTGGGGAAGACACAAGCAATCTCCCTGAGGTAACAGTGGCTGAAGGACATGAACTTAAGGGAATTTATATTTGCCAGGATTTGGTGTTGGAGAGACTGTTAGGTCTGCAGGTTGATAAGTCTCCGGGACCTGATGGTCTACATCCCAGGGTACTGAAGGAGGGGGCTCGGGAAATCCTGGATGCGCTGGTGATTATTTTCCAGAGTTCAATAGAATCGAGGTCGGTTCCTGAGGATTGGAGGGCGGCTAATGTTGTGCCACTTTTTAAGAAGGGTGGGCGGGAGAAAGCAGGAAATTATAGACCAGTTAGTCTGACCTCAGTGGTGGGAAAGATGCTGGAGTCGATTATAAAGGATGAAATTACGGCACATCTGGATAGTAGTAACAGGATAGGACAGAGTCAGCATGGATTTATGAAGGGGAAATTATGCTTGACTAATCTTCTTGAATTTTTTGAGGATGTAACTCGGAAGATGGACGAGGGAGATCCAGTGGATGTAGTGTACCTGGACTTTCAGAAAGCTTTTGATAAAGTCCCACACAAGAGGTTAGTGAGTAAAATTAGGGCGCACGGGATTGGGGCCAAAGTACTAGATTGGATAGAGAATTGGTTGGCTAATAGGAAACAAAGGGTAGTGATAAACGGCTCCATTTCGGAATGGCAGGCAGTGACCAGTGGGGTACCGCAGGGATCCGTGCTGGGACCGCAGCTTTTTACAATATATGATAATGATATAGAAGATGGTATCAGCAATAACATTAGCAAATTTGCTGATGATACAAAGCTGGGTGGTAGGGTGAAATGTGATGAGGATGTTAGGAGATTACAGGGTGACCTGGACAAGTTAGGTGAGTGGGCAGATGCATGGCAGATACAGTTTAATGTGGATAAATGTCTGG
The DNA here is from genome assembly GCF_047496795.1 of Chiloscyllium punctatum. Taxonomy (NCBI): domain Eukaryota; kingdom Metazoa; phylum Chordata; class Chondrichthyes; order Orectolobiformes; family Hemiscylliidae; genus Chiloscyllium; species Chiloscyllium punctatum. The sequence continues at coordinate 119,547,634 of NC_092748.1, read as the reverse complement.
TTATCCACTTTGGTGGCAAGAACAGGAAGGCAGATTACTACCTCAATGGTATCAAATTAGGTAAAGGGGCTGTTCAGAGAGATCTGGGTGTTCTTGTCCACCAGTCAATGAAGGTAAGCATGCAGGTACAGCAGGTAGTGAAGAAGGCTAATAGCATGCTGGCCTTCATAACAAGAGGGATTGAGTATAGAAGCAAAGAGGTGCTTCTACAGCTGTACAGGGCCCTGGTGAGACCACACCTGGAGTACTGTGTACAGTTCTGGTCTCCAAATTTGAGGAAAGACATTCTGGCTATTGAGGGAGTACAGCGTAGGTTCACGAGGTCAATTCCTGGAATGGCAGGATTACCTTACACTGAAAGACTGAAGCGACTGGGCTTGTATACCCTTGAGTTTAGAAGACCGAGAGGGGATCTGATTGAAACGTATAGGATTATGAAAGGATTGGACACTCTGGCAGGAGGGAACATATTTCCGTTGAAGGGGGAGTGCCGAACCAGAGGACACAACTTAAAAATACGGGGTAGACCATTTAGGACAGAGATGAGGAGAAACTTCTTCACCCAGAGAGTGGTGGCTGTGTGGAATGCTCTGCCCCAGAGGGCAGTGGAGGCCCAGTCTCTGGATTCATTTAAGAAAGAATTGGATAGAGCTCTTAAAGATAGTGGAATCAAGGGTTATGGAGATAAGGCTGGAACAGGATACTGATTAGGAATGATCAGCCATGATCATATTGAATGGCGGTGCAGGCTCGAAGGGCTGAATGGCCTACTCCTGCATCTATTGTCTATTGTCTATTGACTCTGAGATACAGAGAGAGACGGCAGGACACTGAGGTACAGAGAGAGAGAGACTACAGGACTCTGAGATACAGAGAGAGACTACAGGACACTGAGATACAGAGAGCGACTGTAGGACTCTGAGGTACAGAGAGAGACTACAGGACTCTGAGATACAGAGAGAGACTACAGGACACTGAGATACAGAGAGCGACTGTAGGACTCTGAGGTACAGAGAGAGACTACAGGACTCTGAGATACAGAGAGAGACCACAGGACACTGAGATACAGAGAGCGACTGTAGGACTCTGAGATACAGAGAGAGACTACAGGACACTGAGATACAGAGAGAGACTGCAGGACTCTGAGATACAGAGAGAGACTGCAGGACACTGAGGTACAGAGTGAGATGACAGGACTCTGAGATACAGAGAGAGACTACAGGACTCTGAGATACAGAGAGAGACTGCAGGACACTGAGGTACAGAGTGAGATGACAGGACTCTGAGATACAGAGAGAGACTACAGGACTCTGAGATACAGAGAGAGACTACAGGACACTGAGATACAGAGAGCGACTGTAGGACTCTGAGGTACAGAGAGAGACTACAGGACTCTGAGATACAGAGAGAGACCACAGGACACTGAGATACAGAGAGCGACTGTAGGACTCTGAGATACAGAGAGAGACTACAGGACACTGAGATACAGAGAGAGACTACAGGACACTGAGGTACAGAGAGAGACTGCAGGACACTGAGATACAGAGAGAGACTACAGGACACTGAGATACAGAGAGAGACTACAGGACTCTGAGATACAGAGAGAGACTACAGGACTCTGAGGTACAGAGAGAGACTGCAGGACACTGAGATACAGAGAGAGACTGCAGGACTCTGAGATACAGAGAGAGACTGCAGGACACTGAGGTACAGAGTGAGATGACAGGACTCTGAGATACAGAGAGAGACTACAGGACTCTGAGATACAGAGAGAGACTACAGGACACTGAGATACAGAGAGCGACTGTAGGACTCTGAGGTACAGAGAGAGACTACAGGACACTGAGATACAGAGAGAGACTACAGGACACTGAGATACAGAGAGAGACTGCAGGACACTGAGGTACAGAGTGAGATGACAGGACTCTGAGATACAGAGAGAGACTACAGGACTCTGAGATACAGAGAGAGACTACAGGACACTGAGATACAGAGAGCGACTGTAGGACTCTGAGGTACAGAGAGAGACTACAGGACTCTGAGATACAGAGAGAGACCACAGGACACTGAGATACAGAGAGCGACTGTAGGACTCTGAGATACAGAGAGAGACTACAGGACACTGAGATACAGAGAGAGACTACAGGACACTGAGATACAGAGAGAGACTGCAGGACTCTGAGATACAGAGAGAGACTGCAGGACACTGAGGTACAGAGTGAGATGACAGGACACCGAGATACAGAGGGATCTGGCTCTCCTGGTAGATGAATCATAAAGTTAGTGAGCAGGTGACAGGTAATATCAACAAAATCCTGCTATTTATTGCATGGGGAATAGAATATAAAATCGGGATGTTGTACTGCATTATGCAGGGAATTGTGACGATCGTATATGGGGAACTATAGAACATAAAACATGACAGTGCAATACAGGTCCCTGGGCCCTCAATTTTGCACCAACCTGTGGAACCAATCTGTTGAGTTGTGTTGAGTTCTTATCTCTTCATTTGAAAAAATAATTAAGTTAGAGGCAGTTCAGAGAATCCCAGTGTCACAGAAGGGGGCCATTAACCCATTGTGCCTAGACCAGCTCTGCAAATATCACCGAGTGTCAATCTCCATTCTCCCCATAACCCTGCACACTATTGCTACCCAAAACCTGTGCCCTCTTGAACGCCCTCTTGAAGCTGTCTCCACCACATCTCCTGGCAGTGTATTCCCACACCCTCACTGTGTGAAAAGGTTTTCCCTCACATCACCCTTGCTTCATTTGCATATAAACCTTCTCCTTGATTTATGAGCAGGAACAGAGAAGGTTCCCTGGCCTGAGTTCAGGGATGAAGGGTTTATCTTCTGAAGAAAGGTTGGACCCAGTGAGTGGGCCTGTATTGACTGGGGTCTGGAACAATGAGAGGTGACCTTATTGAAATGTGTTTCTGATCCCGAGGGCACTGGAGAGGGTGAAAACCAGGAGGAAGCTTCCTCTCACCGGCTTCACTTCCCAGACAAAGATGAGGAGAAATTGATTCCTCTCGGAGGGTGGATTTTTCTCTTTCTAGAAAAGGCGGGAGACTGTGTCTGTCAAATTATTGGAGGCTGAGTTTAGTGGGTTTTTGACTGACCAGAGAGGCAAGGAGTGGGGGTGGGGGTGTGGGGTGGGGTGGGGTGGGGTGGGGAGGGGAACTGTACTGGAACATGGAGTTCTTTAACTGGGGTTCTTTCTGGGGAAGGTGGGACCTCTATAAACAGGATGGTCTACACCTGAACCTGAGGGGCACCAGTATCCTTGGGGGGAGGTTTGCTAGTGCTCTTGGGGGGGGGTAAACTAACTCTGCAGGAGCATGGGAACTTAGACTGTAGCTTTAGGGTGCAGGACCTGGAGTGTAGGGAGGTTAGGAACATGGCATCAATCTCGAAGGAGGGTGCCTATAAACAGGAAGGTGGCTTGAAGTGTGTAAACTTCAATGCAAGAAGTATACTAAATAAGGTGGGTGAACTTGCAGCGTGGGTTGGTACCTGGGATTTCGATGTTGTGGCTATTACGGAGACATGGGGTAGAACAGGGACAGGATTGGCTGTTGCAGGTTCCAGGGTTTAAATGTTTTAGTAGGGTCAGAGGTGGGGCTAAAAGAGGGGGAGGTGTGGCATTGCTTGTCAAAGATAGTATTACAGTGGTGGAAAGGAAGATGGATGAAGACTCGCCATCTGAGGTAGTTTGGGCTGAGGTTAGGAATAGGAAAGGTGAGGTCACCCTGTTAGGAGTTTTCTACAGGCCTCCTAATAGTCCTAGAGACGTAGAGGAAAGGATTGCGAGGATGATTCAGGAGAAGAGTGAAAGTAATAGGGTGGTTGTTATGGGGGACTTTAACTTTCCTGATATTGACTGGGAAAGCTTTAGCTCGAGTTCTTTAGATGGGTCGGTGTTTGTCCAATGTGTGCAGGAGGGTTTCCTGACACAATATGTAGACAGGCCAATAAGAGGTGAGGCCATACTGGATTTGGTTCTGGGTAACGAACCAGGCCAGGTGTTAGAATTGGAGGTAGGTGAGCACTTTGGGGACAGTGACCACAACTCGGTGACTTTTACTCGAGTGATGGAGAGGGATAAGTGTGCACTGCAGGGCAAGAGTTATAGCTGGGGGCAGGGAAATTATGATGCGGTGAGGCATGACTTAGGATGTGTGGATTGGAAAAGTAGGCTTCAAGGGAAGGGCGCAATCGATATGTGGAGCTTGTTCAAGGAGCAACTACTGAGTGTCCTTGATAAGTATGTACCTGTCAGGCAGGGAGGAAAGGGTCGTGTGAGGGAGCCGTGGTTTAATAAGGAATTGGAATCCCTTGTTAAAGGGAAGAGTGCGGCCTATGTAAAGATGAGGCGTGAAGGTTCAGTCGGGGCGATTGAGAGTTATAAGGTAGCCAGGAAGGATCTAAAGAGAGAGCTAAGAGCAGCAAGGAGAGGACATGAAAAGTCCTTGGTTGGTAGGATTAGGGAAAACCCAAAGGCTTTCTGTAGGTATGTCAGTAATAAAAGAATGACTAGGGTAGGTATCGGTCCAGTCAAGGATAGTAGTGGGAAGTTGCGTGTAGAGGCTGAAGAGATTGGGGAGACACTGAATGAATACTTTTCGTCAGTATTCACTCAGGAACAGGACATTGTTGCCGATGTGAATACTGAGTCACAATTAATTAGAATGGACGGCTTTGAGGTATGTAGGGAAGAGGTGTTGGAAATTCTGGAAAGGGTGAAAATAGAAAAGTCCCCTGGGCCTGATGGCATTTATCCTAGGATTCTCTGGGAAGCAAGGGAGGAGATTGCAGAGCCATTGGCCTTGATTTTTATGTCCTCGTTGTCTACAGGAATAGTGCCAGAAGACTGGAGGATAGCGAATGTGGTCCCCTTGTTCAAGAAGGGGAGCAGGGATAGCCCGAGTAACTATAGGCCAGTGAGTCTCACTTCTGTTGTGGGCAAAGTCTTAGAGAGAATTGTAAGGATTAGGATTTATGAACATCAGGATAGGAATAATGTGATCAAGGATAGTCAGCATGGTTTTGTGAAGGGCAGATCGTGCCTCACAAACCTTATTGAATTCTTTGAGAAGGTGACTAAGGAGGTGGACAAGGGTAAAGCGGTAGATGTGGTGTATATGGATTTTAGTAAGGCGTTTGATAAGGTTCCCCATGGTAGGCTACTGCAAAAATTACGGAGGTATAGCATTGAGGGTGAGTTGGAGGTTTGGATTAGGAATTGGCTGGCTGGAAGAAGACAGAGGGTAGTAGTTGATGGTACAGGTTCATCTTGGAGTGCAGTTACTAGCGGTGTTCCGCAAGGATCTGTTTTGGGACCATTGCTGTTTGTCATTTTTATAAATGACCTAGAGGAGGGGTTAGAAGGTTGGGTGAGCAAGTTTGCGGATGATACGAAAGTCGGAGGAGTTGTTGACAATGAGGAAGGATGTGGCAGGTTACAGCGGGATATAGAGAAGCTGCAGAGCTGGGCAGAAAGGTGGCAAATGGAGTTCAATGTGGGTAAGTGTGAGGTGATTCACTTTGGTAAGAGTAATAAAAAGATGGATTACTGGGCTAATGGTAGACTACTTGGTAGTGTGGAAAAGTAGAGGGATCTTGGTGTCCATGTACACAGATCTCTGAAAGTTGCCACCCAGGTAAATAGTGCGGTGAAGAAGGCATATGGCGTACTGGGCTTTATTGGTAGAGGAATTGAGTTCCGGAGTCCTGAGGTCATGTTGCAGTTGTATAAGACTCTGGTGCGGCCGCATCTGGAGTATTGTGTGCAGTTTTGGTCGCCATACTATAGGAAGGATGTGGAGGCACTGGAACGGGTGCAGAGGAAGTTTACCAGGATGTTGCCTGGTATGGTAGGAAGATCCTATGAGGAAAGGCTGAGGCACTTGGGGCTGTTTTCATTGGAGAAAAGAAGGTTTAGGGGTGATTTGATAGAGGTGTACAAGATGATTAGGGGTTTAGATAGGGTTGACCATGAGAACCTTTTTCCACGTCTGGGGTCAGCTATTACGAGGGGGCATAGCTTTAAATTAAGGGGTGGTAGGTATAGGACAGATGTTAGGGGGAGATTCTTTACTCAGCGAGTCGTGAGTTCATGGAATGCCCTGCCAGTAGCAGTGGTGGACTCTCCCTCTTTATGGGCATTTAAACGGGCATTGGATAGGCATATGGAGGATAGTGGGCTAGTGTAGGTTAGGTGGGCTTGGATCGGCGCAACATCGAGGGCCAAAGGGCCTGTACTGCGCTGTATTCTTCTATGTTCCATGTTCTATGGAGCTAAGACCACAACCACATCCGTCATGAACTTACTGAGTAGGCCCAAGGGGCCAAATGGCCTGCTGTCGTTCCTACGAGCTGTGGAGCTGCTGTTGTTGTGGTGTGGGGATACAAGTGTCCCAGCCTCTCAGAACCACTGAGATCCCCAGGTTCGGGGGTGGTGGTACAGGTGGGGGTGGGGAGGAGGAGAGGCCGGGGAGGGGAGGGAGCTCACAAATGCCAGACTGAGCGGGACTCTGAAAGAAAGATCTACATTTCTACAGCAACTTCCATGGTGCTAGAAGGTGCCAGGCCACCAATGTGTTGTTGACGTGCAGTCGCTGTCAAACTGCAAACCCAGCAGCCAATCCAGACACAGCAAGATCCCACAAACAGCGATGTGATAAAGGTAAAAACAAGGAATGCAGATGCTGGAAACCAAAGTCTGTGATAAAGACCAGACAAGCAGCTTTTGTGATGTCAATTGAGGGATTGGCATTGGTCAGGACTCCCTGTCAGGGACCAATTCCCCAGCTTTACCCCAAAGCGGTGTTTCCATCCTCCTGAGCGTTGGTATTGTGTTTAATCCGAAAGGTAACAGCTCGAGCTCCCTCAGCACTGCCCCAGAATATCAGTTTGCACACAAGTCTTGGAGGTGTATTCGAGTCCAGAAACCTGGGGCTCAAGGGGCAAAGTGAACAAGGGCTGACCTATGTTTATCACCACACACTGGCCTAGAAGAGGGAGGGCACAAAGCAGGAAAGACCCAGGCTCCAGTTTTGGCCCTACATGCTGGTTCAGACCGGAGGGGAACTCTGCAGACTCCTGTTCTTGTCCTGGGAGGGGCCAAAGCTGCGGGTCCCCTTCACAATCAGAATCACGAGGAAGGGAAGTATCTGGGACAGAGAAACCCCTGACAACAGGAATGGGAATGCTTGGGGACAGACACTCTCCACCACCACCTCCCGGCTACACTCTGTGGCAGAGAGTGGGCAATCTCTACATTACCCTTCTCAGGTTCTTCACTCTGAGGTCTCTATAGCAACAGAGAGCTCTGTCAGCCAGAGTTCATGAGGTCTTGTTATCAGCACAGCCTGCGATTTGATCCTGCTTTCTCTGTGTCCTCTAACAAGGCCTCGCTAATGGTTTCAGTTTTGAATGTCAGCTAGCTAATCCTAAGAGAGTAAACACCTCCCTTCCATTCACGTGTTTAGCTTCTGATGGATCTTGTCAACACCTTCCTCCTCCCAGCTCGGAGGAAGACTTTCAGCCATTTCGCCAATGGGTCACCAATGGGTTTCCATTGTTCCAAGGGAGAGGTGCCAACACCTTTCCCCATGAATATGGGAGGAGCCCTGTGGCCTCAACTCTGAAGGTTACCCCACTGCCCCCCAGCTCACAGGGACACAGTCCTGAGCTGATTCATGATCCCCTGCCTCAAGTCACTTATTCCAACCTGCCCCTTGGCAAAACCCAGCCACATACGGGGAGCACAGGATTCGAGAGGGTTTCTGGGATCGAGTGGGTTCAAGAAGATTGAGTGGGTTTAAAGGGATTCAGTGGGTTTGAGGGGATCAGGGGCTGTTTCCCTTTCCCCCTAACCGTGGTGTTCAATGGGAAGGTGGAATTGGATTCCCAGGGAATGATTACATTACATTAGATTCCCTACAGAGTGGAAACAGGCCCTTCGGCCCAACCAGTCCACACCGACCCTCCGAAGAGTAACCCACCCAGACCCATTTCCTCCTGACTAATGCACCTATCACTATGGGCAACGTAGCAATTCACCTGACCGGCACATCTTTCGGTTCATGAGGTCAATTCCTGGAATGGCAGGATTACCTTACACTGAAAGACTGAAGCGACTGGGCTTGTATACCCTTGAGTTTAGAAGACTGAGAGGGGATCTGATTGAAACGTATAGGATTATGAAAGGATTGGACACTCTGGCAGCAGGAAACATGTTTCCGCTGATGGGGGAGTGCTGAACCAGAGGACACAGCTTAAAAATACGGGGTAGACCATTTAGGACAGAGATGAGGAGAAACTTCTTCACCCAGAGAGTGGTGGCTGTGTGGAATGCTCTGCCCCAGAGGGCAGTGGAGGCCCAGTCTCTGGATTCATTTAAGAAAGAATTGGATAGAGCTCTTAAAGATAGTGGAGTCAAGGGCTATGGAGATAAGGCTGGAACAGGATACTGATTGGGAATGATCAGCCATGATCATATTGAATGGCGGTGCAGGCTCGAAGGGCTGAATGGCCTACTCCTGCATCTATTGTCTATTGTCTATTATCTTTGGACTGTGGGAGGAAACCCACGCAGACACGGGGAGAATATGCAAACTCCACACAGACAGTCGCCCGAGTCTGGAATTGAACCCAGGACCCCGGTGCTGTGAGGCAGCCGTGCTAACCACTGAGCCACCATGTTTGAAATGTAATTGGTTGGGTGCTCGGGAAAATGACAAACTGCAAGGGGACAGGATTAAAAGGCACAGGGACTGATGGGCCAAATGGCCACTGTGAAGCTGGGTAACTGGGAGAGACAGGAGGAATTTCTCGTTGTGAGCAGCAAGTTCCCTCTGAACAGCTCTCTCCCACCATTCCCAGCAGAATCACGCCGAATGAAATGGGATAATATTATTGTCTTGGCTCAACCCACAAACACTGAAGGTTGGGGGTGTCGGGAGGGAGGGAATTCCTGCTCCTTCCCAAAGAGAGCCTGCTGTCCCAGTCCTCTACTGCCCCCCTCAGGCAGCACCTTGTGGCTGTCACTGAGCAACTGCCAAATCTGACCCCAACAATCTGTCCCTTCCCGTCACATACCCAGACACTGGGGGGGGGGGGGGGTTTGACACGGGGGACTGATCATGCCTGGAACACACACAGGAATAAATAACACCGGGAGAGAATGGTCAAAGATGTGAAAACTCAGTGAATGTAGAGAGAGTGTGGGGGTTGTGCCGTTTTGGGAGTTACAGATCGAAAACAGAAAGGTTCAAAATCACGAGAACCTTCTCTGAGCACAGAACGGTACAGCACAGGGACAGGCCCTTCGGCCCACCATGACTGTGCTGACCATGATGCCAGTCTAACCCATTCCCATCTGCCTGTACATGGTGCATATCCCTCTATCCCCTGTGTCTCTGGCTCTGTCTAAATGCCTCTTAAACGTTGTTATTGTATCTCCTTCACCCCCCTCCCCTGGCAGCGTGTTCCAGGCTCCTCCCACCCTCTGGGTAAAACACTTGCCTCACACATCTCCTTTAACCTGTCCCCCTCTCCCCTTAAACCTATGACCCCTGGTATTTGCCATTCCCACCCTGTCTATCCACCCGGTCCATGCCTCTCATAATGTTATACACTTCCATCAGGTCACCCCTCAGCCTCCAACGCTCCGGTGAAAACAATCCAGGTTTGCCCACCCTCTCCTTATTACTAATACCGTCCAATCCAGGCAACATCCTGGTAAACCTCTTCTGTACCCTCTCCAAAGCCTCCACATCCTTCCTATAGTGTGGTGACTGGAACTACACACAATGCTCCAAATGTGACCTAACTAAAGGTTTATAAAGCTGCAGCATGACTTGCTAACCTTTATCCTCAGTGCCCCGATGATGAAGGGAGGCATGTGGTGAGCCTTCTTTACCCCTTACCCACTTGTGCTGCCCCCCTTCAGGGAGCTATGGACTTGCATCCCAAGCTCCCTCTGGATATCAGTGCTCCCAAGGGTCCTGCCGTTTACTGTATACTTTCACTGGACACTGTACATTCTGGAACCTTCAGTATGTCATCCACATTAACAGTCTCTTTTCGTACATTCTCTGGACACTGAAACAATAAAGCAACAAGCCCAGAGTGTGCACTTAAATGAAATATTCTGACAGGAAATATTTAAGCTGCACTCAGGTGTAGTAACAAATTCAGGAGAGGGATGGCAGTCCCATGGGCTGAAGCTGTACAATCACAGGGTCAATGAACCATTACAGCACAGCACAAAGCCATTCATCCCCTCAGGTCTGTACTAGCTCTCCACAAAGACACTCAGCGAGTGCCACTCCCTTGTGAGGGCAATGATGAGCGTTGCTCGGAGTGCAGCATTGTCACTGACATTCCCCACAGTCCGGCCCATTTGTGGAGAAGGGCGTTCTGTCATTGACATCGATGGAGGCTCAATACTGAGCCCAGAGAGTGACTGACTGTGAGGACTAGGACACACTTCCTGAAGGTCTCTCTACATCACAACATACTCCACATCAAAAATCACACAAAGTACATCAGAACTAACTGTAGGAGGGTGTTTAATGGGGGGGGGGTCTGGGGAGTTAACATGAGGCTAGAAATTCAGAACAGACTTGACCCCATCCTCACCAATCTGCCGGCTGTAGATATATCTGTCCCTGACAGTATTGGTAAGAGTGACCACCGCACAGTCCTTGTGGAGACAAAGTCCCACCTTCACATTGAGAATCCCCTCCATTGGGTTGTGTGACACTATCACCGTGCTCAATGGGACAGACTTCAAACAGATCAAGCACCTCCAGACTGGGCATCCATGAGGTGCTGGGGGTCAGCTGACTTGCTTGGCTGACTTGTCCAATTCTGTACGTGTCTGTGATCACCTTTGTATGTCACATTTTGGTGGATGAACTATTATGCTGTATCAGTTTAGGTACCAATTTATCCAATCCAATTGCTAGACGGTTATATTCTAAAATTTCAAGTTACGCTTCATTCTCCAGTTGTGCTGGTATTTTAACTTCACTCCCTCCGTTGTTCAGTACCACAAATACACCTTTCTCCTGACTATCATCCTCGACATAGTAACTCTTCAACAAGTGAACACGACACGGGGTTCACCCACTGACCCTTTCCTCTTGTCTACAGTCATCCACATGATCGAGATTCTTTCGGGTTTGATAAGTTCCAGTGAAGCTTGTTTCAACACTATATGTTTAAAGTTTGTTGCAAAAAAGAAAAAAAAAAAGATGGTCTTCAAAAACAGGAGTTGTATTGGTGTCAGGCAGATTATATTAAAATAAGTCCGGATCTGGCCAAAATAGACTGGGAGTAGCGACTTGAGGGTAAATCAAAAGCAGAACAGTGGGAGGAGTTACTGGGGGAGGTGCAGGCCCAACCTGATCCATTTCAGAACAAAGCTCAGGGAATCCTGGGGACCCAGGAATATTCAGGATGAAACAGAAGGGCAAAGTGAGATGTACAACAGGTACAAAGGAAGCAACTAATGGAGGCCCTGCAGGAGGATAGAAAGGGCAGGGGACAATTCAAGAAAGCAATTAGGAGAGCAAATAAGGCAGAATGAGAAAACACTGGGGGTGGGGGACGGAGGAGGGGGGAGGGAGAATCCCAATCCAGTCTACAAATAATTAAAGGAGAAGAGAATAATACAACACAGAACATACAACATCAAACACAGAACATAGAATATACAACATAGAACATCACACAGGCCCTTCGGCCCTCGATGTTGCGCCGACCTGTGGAACCAATCTGAAGCCCATATAACCTACACTGTTCTATTCTCATCCATATGACTAACCAATGACCATTTAAATGTCCTTAAAGTTGGTAAGGAGAAAGTGAGGACTGCAGACGCTGTGGATCAGAGCCGATAATGTGGTGCTGGAAAAGCGCAGCAGGTCAGGCAGCATCAAAGGAGCAGGAGAATTGACGTTTCGGGCATAAACCCTTCTTCAGGAAAGTTGGCGAGTCTACTACTGTTGCAGGCAGTGCATTCCACACCCCTACTACTCTCTGAGTAAAGAAACTCCCTCTGACATCTGTCCTATCTCTGTCACCCCTCAATTTAAAGCTATGTCCCCTCGTGCTAGCCATCACCATCGAGGATAAAGTCTCTCTCTGTCCACCCTATCTAACCCTCTGATTATCTTATATGTCTCTATTAAGTCACCTCTCAACCTTCTTCTCTCTAACAAAAACAGCCTCAAGTCCCTCAGCCTTTCCTCGTAAGACCTTCCCTCCATACCAGGCAACATCCCAGTAAATCTCCTCTGAACCCTTTCCAAAGCTTCCACATCCTTCCTATAACGCAGTGACCAGAACTGGACACAATACTCCAAGTGCGGCTGCATCAGAGTTTTGTACAGCTGCAATGTGACCTTGTGGCTTCAAACCTCACTCCCTCTCCCAATAAAAGCTAACACACCGTATGCCTTCTTAACAACCCTATCAGCCTGGGTGGCAACTGGGTGGAGTCTATGTACCTGGACACCGAGATCTCTCTGCTCGTCTACACAACCAAGAATCTTACCATTTGCCCAGTACTCTGTATTCCTGTTACTCCTTCCAAAGTGAATCACCTCTCACTTTTCTACATTAAACTCCATTTGCCACCTCTCAGCCCAGCACTGCAAATTATCTGTGTCCCTCTGTAACCTGCAACATCATTCGGCATTATCCACAACTCCACCGAACTTATTGTCATCTGCAAATTTACTAACCCATCCTTCTATATGCTTATCTAGGTCACTTATAAAAATGACAAACAGCAGTGGCCCCAAACAGATCTTTGCAGTACCCCATTAGTAACTGAACTCCACGATCAACATTTCCCTAAGGATTCATTAGAAACTGTCATAACCAGGGGAAGTGAAGGATCCATTAGGGATCATAATAACCTGGGGAAGCGTAGGATCCATTAGGGACCATAATAACCAGGGGAAGTGAAGGATGCATTAGGGACCGAAATAACCCGGGGAAGTGAAGGATCCATTAGGGATCGTAATAACCAGGGGAAGTGAAGGATCCATTAGGGATTGTAATAACCAGGTGAAGTGAAGGATGCATTAGGGACCATAATAACCAGGGGAAGTGAAGGAATCATTAGGGATCGTAATAACCAGGGGAAGTGAAGGATCCATTAGGGACCGAAATAACCTGGGGAAGTGAAGGATGCATTAGGGATCGTAATAACCAGGGGAAGAGAAGGATCCAGTAGGGATCGTAATAACCAGGGGAAGTGAAGGATCCATTAGGGACCGAAATAACCCGGGGAAGTGAAGGATCCATTAGGGACCATAATAACCAGGGGAAGTGAAGGAATCATTAGGGATCGTAATAACCAGGGGAAGTGAAGGATCCATTAGGGACCGAAATAACCTGGGGAAGTGAAGGATGCATTAGGGATCGTAATAACCAGGGGAAGAGAAGGATCCAGTAGGGATCGTAATAACCAGGGGAAGTGAAGGATCCATTAGGGATTGTAATAACCAGGTGAAGTGAAGGATGCATTAGGGACCATAATAACCAGGGGAAGTGTAGGATCCATTAGGGACCGAAATAACCCGGGGAAGTGAAGGATCCATTAGGGACCATAATAACCAGGGGAAGTGAAGGAATCATTAGGGATCGTAATAACCAGGGGAAGTGAAGGATCCATTAGGGACCGAAATAACCTGGGGAAGTGAAGGATGCATTAGGGATCGTAATAACCAGGGGAAGAGAAGGATCCAGTAGGGATCGTAATAACCAGGGGAAGTGAAGGATTCATTAGGGACCATAATAACCAGGGGAAGTGAAGGATCCATTAGGGACCGAAATAACCCGGGGAAGTGAAGGATCCATTAGGGACCATAATAACCAGGGGAAGTGAAGGATCCATTAGGGACCGAAATAACCCGGGGAAGTGAAGGATGCATTAGGGACCGAAATAACCAGGGGAAGTGAAGGATCCATTAGGGACCGAAATAACCTGGGGAAGTGAAGGATCCATTAGGGACCGAAATAACCCGGGGAAGTGAAGGAATCATTAGGGATCGTAATAACCAGGGGAAGAGAAGGATCCAGTAGGGATCGTAATAACCAGGGGAAGTGAAGGATTCATTAGGGACCATAATAACCAGGGGAAGTGAAGGAATCATTAGGGATCGTAATAACCAGGGGAAGTGAAGGATCCATTAGGGACCGAAATAACCTGGGGAAGTGAAGGATCCATTAGGGATCGTAATAACCAGGGGAAGAGAAGGATCCAGTAGGGATCGTAATAACCAGGGGAAGTGAAGGATTCATTAGGGACCATAATAACCAGGGGAAGTGAAGGATCCATTAGGGACTGTAATAACCAGGGGAAGTGAAGTATCCATTAGGGACTGTAATAACCAAGGGAAGTGAAGGATCCATTAGGGACCGTAATAACCAGGGGAAGTGAAGGATTCACTAGGGACCGTAATAACCAGGGTAAGTGAAGGATCCATTAGGGATTGTAATAACCAGGGGAAGTGAAGGATCCATTAGGGATTGTAATAACCAGGGGAAGTGAAGGATCCGTTAGGGACCGTAATAACCAGGGGAAGTGAAGGAATCATTAGGGATTGTAATAACCAGGGGAAGTGAAGGATCCATTAGGGATTGTAATAACCAGGGGAAGTGAAGGATCCATTAGGGATTGTAATAACCAGGGGAAGTGAAGGATTCATTAGGGATTGTAATAACCAGGGGAAGTGAAGGATCCGTTAGGGACCGTAATAACCAGGGGAAGTGAAGGAATCATTAGGGATTGTAATAACCAGGGGAAGTGAAGGATCCGTTAGGGACCGTAATAACCAGGGGAGTGAAGGATTCACTAGGGATCGTAATAACCAGGGGAAGTGAAGGAATCATTAGGTACCATAATGACCAGGGGAAGTGAAGGATCCATTAGGGACTGTAATAACCAGGGGAAGAGAAGGATCCAGTAGGGATCATAATAACCAGGGGAAGTGAAGGATTCATTAGGGACCATAATAACCAGGGGAAGTGAAGGATCCATTAGGGACTGTAATAACCAGGGGAAGTGAAGGATCCATTAGGGACGGTAATAACCAGGGGAAGTGAAGGATCCATTAGGGACCGTAATAACCAGGGGAAGTGAAGGATTCATTAGGGACCGTAATAACCAGGGTAAGTGAAGGATCCATTAGGGACTGTAATAACCAGGGGAAGTGAAGGATTCACTAGGGATCGTAATAACCAGGGTAAGTGAAGGAATCATTAGGTACCATAATAACCAGGGGAAGTGAAGGATCCATTAGGGACTGTAATAACTAGGGGAAGTGAAGGATTCATTAGGGACCGTAATAACCAGGGGAAGTGAAGGATGCACTAGGGATGGTAATAACCAGGGGAAGTGAAGGATTCACTAGGGATCGTAATAACCAGGGGAAGTGAAGGATCCATTAGGGATCGTCATAACCAGGGGAAGTGAAGGATTCATTAGGGACCGTAATAACCAGGGGAAGTGTAAGATCCATTAGAGACTGTAATAACCAGGGGAAGTTAAGGATCCATTAGGGACTGTAATAACCAGGGGAAGTGAAGGATCCATTAGGGCCTATCATAACCAGGGGAAGTGAAGGATCCATTAGGGACCATAATAACCAGGGAAAGTGTAGGATCCATTAGAGACTGTAATAACCAGGGGAAGTGAAGGATCCATTAGGGACCGTAATAACCAGGGGAAGTGTAGGATTCATTTAGACTGTAATAACCAGGGGAAGTGAAGGATCCATTAGGGACTGTATAATAACCAGGGGAAGTGAAGGATTTATTAGGGACTGTAATAACCAGGGGAAGTGAAGGATCCTTTAGGGACTGTAATAACCAGGGGAAATGAAGGATTTATTAGGGACTGTAATAACCAGGGGAAGTGAAGGATGCATTAGGGACTGTAATAACCAGGGGAAGTGAAGGGTCCATTAGGGACTGTAATAACCAGGGGAAGTGAAGGATTTATTAGGGACTGAAATAACCAGGGGAAGTGAAGGATCCATTAGGGACCGTAATAACCAGGGGAAGTGAAGGATTTATTAGGGACTGAAATAATCAGGGGAAGTGAAGGATTTATTAGGGACCGTAATAACCCGGGGAAGTGAAGGGTCCATGAGGGACCAAGGGAGCAATCTGTGTGTGAAGGTGAAGGCTATTGGTCGAATGTTAAGTGAGTATTTCACTGCTGTCTTTACTCTAGAGAAGGAGGATGTAGACACAGAATTTGGGAGGATGGACTTTGAGGTCCTTGAGCTGATTGACCATAGAAGTGAGAAGGTTTTGGAGAATTTGAAACTATGAATAGGGAGGGTTTTAGAGGGATATGGGCCAAATGCTGGCTAACAGGACTAGTTTAATTTAGGATATCTGAGCGGCATTACAAATTGGATGGAAGGCTCTGCTTCTGTTCTGTACAACTCTATGACTCTATGACTAAAAGTGGACCAATGTTCTGCCTGGGAGGGTGGTGGAGGTGGAAAATCTCACAACCTTGAAAAGGATTCGGATGCACACCAGAATTCAACTTTGAAGGCTCTGGGATTGGTGTGAGGAAGTGGGCGTGGTGTAGGTAGTGGTAATAAGACCATAAGACCATAAGACATAGGTGTGGAAGTAAGGCCATTCGGCCCATCGAGTCCACTCCGCCATTCAATCATGGCTGATGGGCATTTCAACTCCGCTTACCAGCGTTCTCCCCGTAGCCCTTAATTCCTCGAGACAACAAGAATCTATCAATCTCGGCCTTGAAGACATTTAGCGTCCCGGCTTCCACGCAGACACGGGGAGAATGTGCAAACTCCACACAGAGAGTCGCCTGAGGCGGGAATTGAACCCGGGTCTCTGGCGCTGTGAGGCAGCAGTGCTAACCACTGTGCCACCGTGCTGCCCACGGCAGTTCAGGCAGCATCCGAGGAGCAGGAAAATTGATGTTTCGGGCAAAAGCCCTTCATCAGGAATAAAGGCAGTGAGCCTGAAGCGTGGAGAGATAAGCTAGAGGAGGGTGGGGGTGGGGAGAGAGTAGCATAGAGTACAATGGGTGAGTGGGGGAGGGGATGAAGGTGATAGGTCAAGGAGGAGAGGGTGGAGTGGATAGGTGGAAAAGGAGATAGGTAGGTCGGACAAGTCCGGACAAGTCATGGGAACAGTGCTGAGCTGGAAGTTTGAAACTAGGATGAGGTGGGGGAAGGGGAAATGAGGAAGCTGTTGAAGTCCACATTGATGCCCTGGGGTTGAAGTGTTCCGAGGCGGAAGATGTGGCGTTCTTCCTCCAGGCGTCTGGTGGTGAGGGAGCAGCGGTGAAGGAGGCCCAGGACCTCCATATCCTCAGCAGAGTGGGAGGGGGAGTTGAAATGTTGGGCCACGGGGCGGTGTGGTTGATTGGTGCGGGTGTCCCGGAGATGTTCCCTAAAGCGCTCTGATAGGAGGCGCCCGGTCTCCCCAATGTAGAGGAGACCGCATCGGGAGCAACGGATACAATAAATGATATTGGTGGATGTGCAGGTGAAACTTTGATGGATGTGGAAGGCTCCTTTAGGGCCTTGGATAGAGGTGAGGGAGGAGGTGTGGGCACAGGTTTTACAGTTCCTGCGGTGGCAGGGGAAAGTGCCAGGATGGGAGGGTGGGTCGTAGGGGGGTGTGGACCTGACCAGGTAGTCACGGAGGGAATGGTCTTTGCGGAAGGCGGAAAGGGGTAGGGAGGGAAATATATCCCTGGTGGTGGGGTCTTTTTGGAGGTGGCGGAAATGTCGGCGGATGATTTGGTTGATGCGTAGGTTGGTAGGGTGGAAGGTGAGCACCAGGGGCGTTCTGTCCTTGTTACGGTTGGAGGGGTGGGGTCTGAGGGCGGAGGTGCAGGATGTGGACGAGATGCGTTGGAGGGCATCTTTAACCACGTGGGAAGGGAAATTGCGGTCTCTAAAGAAGGAGGCCACCTGGTGTGATTTCTGCCAAGTTAAAATTCTCAAATGGTCACAGTAAGATTTTAACCCAGTTCTCTGGAATATGAATCCAAAAGTGGAGGGTCCTTGTGGCATTTCCACCATAGCCCTCCCAGGCTGACATCAGTGTGAACAGGATCCTCTTTGGGAACTGCTTTCAGAGAGTATGTTAGTTATTTGATGCCGCGAGGAAATAGATGATGTCTCCTGACTTCATTTTCACCTCCCTCCTTTCTCGAGGTGGATGGGGACAAAAAGAAACTCAAGATTTGTCGAAATCCACACAGGGGGTGGGGGGGGGGGGGGCAGTGGGGGGGGGGGGGGGTCGGGGAGTGGGGGGGGGGGGTCGGGGAGTGGGGGGGGGGGTCAGGGAGGATAGACTTCGTCAGTGAATTCACATCCACAACAGACTGAGGATCCACTGTGTGAATGTATTCCTCAGATCAGACTGAAGAGTTAAACAGGGCTGAAGATGTGTTGCTGGAAAAGCGCAGCAGGTCAGGCAGCATCCAAGGAGCAGGGGAATCGACTCATGCCCGAAACGTCGATTCCCCTGCTCCTTGGATGCTGCCTGACCTGCTGCGCTTTTCCAGCAACACATCTTCAGCCCTGATCTCCAACATCTGCCGTCCTCACTCTCTCCTTGAAGAGTTAAACAACAAGGTTCAGGAAAGTTCAAAAACAGAAACATTGGAGGATAAAGATGATTGGTGGGAGGTTTCAGGTTGGTGTGTTACTGACTGACTCAGCAGACAGCGGTGACGGAGACCGGACTCTGGGTGTTATCCAAGGTCAGGCTGGCCAGATACGGGGAACATGACTGCTGGGATTTTCACCCTGAGACTTCCGTAAAGAGAGGAAGATATCGTGGTCCTTACCTTATTGTGAATGACAACCACACGCTGAGGGTCTGAATTTAACCAGGTGTCCATGGCTTTGCAAATGCTGCAGATTTTGTCCAGAGGAGGGGCATGGAGGTCAGGCCAGCCAAAGTCCACCACCTGGGATCACAACAACCCACCTTTAGTCAAATTGGAGGCTACAAAGTAGCAACACTGCACTGTACTGTACTGCTCTGTACTGCACTGCATTGCACTGTAATGTACTGTACTGCTCTGTACTGCACTGCTCTGTAGTGTACTGTACTGCTCTGTACTGCACTGCATTGCACTGTAATGTACTGTACTGCTCTGTACTGCACTGCATTGCACTGTAATGTACTGTACTGCTCTGTACTGCACTGTACTGCACTGCATTGCACTGTAATGTACTGTACTGCTCTGTACTGCACTGCATTGCACTGTAATGTACTGTACTGCTCTGTACTGCACTGCATTGCACTGTAATGTACTGTACTGCTCTGTACTGCACTGCATTGCACTGTAATGTACTGTACTGCTCTGTACTGCACTGCATTGCACTGTAATGTACTGTACTGCTCTGTACTGCACTGTATTGCCTTGCAATGTGCTGTACTGCTCTGTACTGCACTGTATTGCCTTGCAATGTGCTGTACTGCTCTGTACTGCACTGTAATGTACTGTACTGCTCTGTACTGCACTGTATTGCCTTGCAATGTGCTGTACTGCTCTGTACTGCACTGTATTGCACTGTGCATTGCAATGTAATGCACTGCACTGCAATGTACTGTACTGCACTGTAATGTACTGTATTGCACTGTGTGCTGCTCTGTACTGCACTGCACTGTACTGTACTGCTCTGTACTGCACTGTAGTGTACTGTACTGCTCTGTACTGCACTGCAATGTACTGCACTGCATTGCACTGTAATGTACTGTACTGCTCTGTACTGCATTGCACTGTAATGTACTGCTCTGTACTGCACTGTATTGCACTGTAATGTACTGTACTGCTCTGTACTGCACTGCATTGCACTGTAATGTACTGCTCTGTGAGCTGCTGTGGCTGCACATTCCACTGAAGAGAGAGCCAGCAGCCACCTCCACATCTGCCCTCTTTCCCCTTCTCTCCTCCCCCTTCACGCCCTCCTCCTCCCTCTCCATCTCCTAACCACCTCCCTCCACTGCTCCACCTCACACCACCCCTCCTCACCCACCCCCTTCAAACCCCTCACAGCCCTCCAGCCCCTTCCACTCCCAGCTCCTCCATCCACATCTCCCACTCCCACCACCCCCAGCCCCTCCAGCCCCTCCACCCTCTCCAAACCCCCAACTTTATCCAGCCCCTCCACCCTCACCGCGTCGGGCAATGGGAGCTTCCAAACCTGGTGGGATCTCTCTGGCCTTACCTTGGGGTTGAGTTTGTTGATGTCGTGGCGCTGTTCGGACAGGTTAAAGAGCTGAAAACAGAGGGAATGGAGTGATGAGGAACCACACTGGCAATGACTCAGCTCAGAGAGAGATACAGCCTCACCAAAAACACAGGCTTAGATGTGTGAGCCCTTACTCTGAGGTGGTGTCCCCTGGTCCTAACTCCCCCACACTGGGAAACAGTCTCTCCACATCTCCCCTGCAAAGTTCCCTCAGAATCCTGAATTCCTCAATAAAGTTGCCTCTCATCCTTCTAAACTCCAATGAGCACAAGCCCAACCTACTCAATGTCTCCTTTTCGCATAATCCCTCCATACCCGGGATCAGCCGAGTGAACCTTCACAGGACTGCCTCCAGCATCAGTCGATAACGTCTGGGAAGTAATACATGATGGAGATTAAATCCAGGAGGGAAGTATACAGGAAATGGCAGATCCCTTAGCATCAACATACAGAGTGTACAGGTCCATAGTTCCCTGGCTACACAAGTGGATGAAGTGATCAAGAAAGCATGGGGTATGCTCACCTTCATCTGTCCGGGCACTGAGTATAAAAACTGACAAGCCATGCTGCAGCTGTACAGAACTTTAATTCGGCCACATTTGGAATATTGTGTCCAATTCTGGTCACCACACGACCAGAAGGATGTGGAGGTTTTTGGAGAGGGTACAGAAACAGTTTGCCAAGATGTTTCCTGGTTTAGGGGGTATTAGCTATGAGGAGAGATTTGTTTATTTTCACTTGAACATCAGAGGCTGAGGGGCGACTGATAGAAGTTTACAAAGATACAAGAGGCTTGGATAGAATTGATGGTGCGAGTCTTTTTCCCAGGGTAGAAACGTCAGTCACTCGGGGACATAGGTTTAAGGTAAAACACTCTATGTTAGTTATTATGTTTCTTTTTTCTTTTTACACATTTAAAAACACATTCACTGTTCATCTTCCTGTTACTGGCTAGTTTATCATCCCAGATTTTCTTCCTCTTTATTATCTTTGGTCATCTTTTGTTGGTTTTTAAAACTTGTCCTTTTAAAGGAAGGATATTATTAAAGCTGGACAGTGTTCAGAAGAAAATTCCCAGGAGGTTGCCGGGTATGGAGGATCTGAGTTATAAAGAAAGGCTGGATAGACTGGGACATTTTCCCCTGGAGTGTAGGAGGTTGAGGGGTGACCTTGTAAAGGTTTATATCTATAAAATCATGAGGGGTGTAGATAGAGTTAATGTCGATGTCTTTTACCTGGGACTGGGGATTTCGAGACTTGGGGGGCACATTTTTAAGGTGAGAGGAGAGAGATTTCAAAAAGACGTGGTGGGGGGGGGGCAACATTTTCAAACAGGGGGTGGTGCATGTGTGGAATGAACGTTCTTAGGGAATGGTGGATGTGGTAGCAATTACACCGTAGGAAAGGTTTGGAGGGATATGGACCAGGAGCAGGCGGACGGGACTGGTTTAGTTTGGGATTGTGCTCAGCATATGCTTTCTTAACAACCCTATCGACTTCGAGTCAGAGAGTCATAGAGATGTACCGCATGGAAACAGACCCTTCGGCCCAACCTGTCCATACTGACCAGATATCCCAACCCAATCTAGTCCCACCTGCCAGCACCCGGCCCATATCCCTCCAAACCCTTCCTGTTCATATACCCATCCAGATGCCTCTTAAATGTTGCAATTGTACCAGCCTCCACCACATCCTCTGGCAGCTCATTCCATACACATACCACCCTCTGCATGAAAAGGTTGGCCCTTAGTTCCCTTTTATACCTTTCCCCTCTCACCCTAAACCTATGCCCTTTAGTTCTGCACTCCCCCACTGCGACTCCACTTTCAAGGAGCTATGAACCTGCACTCCAAGGTCTCTTTGTTCAGCAACACTCCCTAGGACCTTACCATTAAGGGTATAAGTCCTGCTAAGATTTGCTTTCCCAAAATGCACCCAAAAGGGACCGAAGGGACAACTTTTTCACACAGAGGGTGGTACGTGTATGGAATGAGCTGCCAGAGGAAGTGGTGGAGGCTGGTACAATTACAACATTCAAGAGGCATTTGGATGGGTATATGAATAGGAAGGGTTTGGAGGGATATGGGCCGGGTGCTGGCAGGTGGGACTAGATTGGGTTGGGATATCTGGTCAGCATGGACAGGTTGGACCGAAGGGTCTGTACATCTCTGTGACTCTAAGACTCATTATCCCACACAGCTGCTGTTAGGGGGGTCTATAGAGACCTCCAACCCATGTTCTCTTCTCTTTGTTAATTTCTGACCTCTGTCTACATCGATTCTACATCATTCAACTTCAGATCATTGCTTGTTCTCATATTTATTTTTGCCTGTACCAACAATGGCCACCCCAGCACCTTCCCTTCCAGCCTGCCTTCCCTAAAAGTTCCAATGACCCCTGAATATTTAGCTCTCAGCTTTGATCTCCATGGGACCAACACTCACATGATTACATTCTATCGAAGACACTCTCAGACACAACTAGTGAGATACACTTGAAGGGAAATAGAATACTCACGAGATAATTCTCGCCATGTTTGGACATCAGCATCTGTGCCACCTCCCTCAGGTTGGCACGGAAACTCTGCTCCTCTGCTCCTCTTGGATAGGAGACTGAAATGATTCGCTCGGTGATGTAGGTCAGGTCAAGGTCGGAATTCTCCTCCATGTTTTGTGAGAGGCTCACACTCCTAATAAAGAGGAAAAAAAAACAAAATCCAGGCACTGCGAATACATGTCAAATTATTTTCATTTTCTTCATGGGATGTGTGTGTGTCATTCCTGCCTATTCCTGATGAAGGGCTTTTGCCCAAAACGTCGATTTTCCTGCTCCTCGGATGCTGCCTGACCTGCTGTGCTTTTCCAGCACCACTCTGATCTAAACTCTGTGTTAGCTGGCTGGGTCCAGCATTTATTACCCCGTCCCTAGTTGCCCCTTGAGAAGGTGGGGGTGAGCTGCCTTCTTGACCCGCTGCAGTCCATGTGCTGTGGGTAGACCCACAATGCCCTTAGGGAGGGAATTCCAGGATTCTGACCCAGTGACACTGAAGGAACAGCGATATATTTCCAAGTCAGGATGGTGAGGGGCTCGGAGGGGAACTCACAGGGGGTGGTGTTCCCATGGATCTGCTGCCCTTGTCCTTCTAGATGGAAGTGGGTGTGGGTTTGGAAGGTGCTGCCTGAGGATCTTTGGTGAGTTTCTGCAGAGCATCTTGTAGATGGGACACACTGCTGTTAGTGAGTGTGGGTGGGGGAGGGAGTGAGTGTGTATGTGTGCGCGCGTGTATATCAGTAACCAGCAATGACCTCCTGCTCCTGCACTGCTCACTCTGTCTCCCCCAGGGTTTAACCCTCAGTCCCTCCTGTTCTGTATCCACTCGCTGCCCCTTGGACACAGCGCCCAATCCCACCGCGTCAGTTTGTACCTGGTCACTGACCACATCCAGCTCAACCTCCACACGTCCTGCTACCCCAGTGTCCCTGATCCAACTGCCAGGATGGGAGCAGCACAGCTATCCTCCAATGAAAGATTGGGAAGAGGGAGCCCACTGTTTGTGACCCCAGCCCCAGATCTGATTTCTAGGATCCTGACTCCATCCCTCTCCCGAGTCTCTTTATAGGGCAGCACTGTGGAGGAAATGGAGGAAACCAGAACACCCAGAGGAAACTCACACAGACACGGGGAGAGTGTGCAAACTCCACACAGACAGTCACCTGAGGCGGGAATTGAACCTGGGACCCTGGTGCTGTGAGGCAGCAGCGCTAACCACTGAGCCACCCATACTGTTGATCCCTGTGCCTTCAGTGTCCGAGCCTAAATCTGGGGAATTCCCTCCTGAGACTCACTCTGCCTCGAACACACACTCTTTCTCCTCCCTTTCCACCTGTTAACCTCAATGTTCTCCTCGAAAGGTTCATCTCCCAGAGCACTCCCTGCATTTCTCCGGCTCACGCTCTCTCTCCAATCCTCTCTCAGCCTCCACCCCACAACTTCGGTCCCAACCTCTTTCTCTCTCTCTCCCTCTCCCATTCCCTCACCCTCTCCCCCCTTCTCCCTCTCACAAAGCTGTTGGTCACCTGATCTAACCTCCATATTCGGCTCAAAGTGAATTTTTGTTTGCGAAATCATTCTTGTGGAGGTCCTTGGGGAATTTTCGTTCCTGAGCGGTGCTATATGAATGCACTGTGGTACTTATTGTAGAGGTGAGCCTTTTACAATTGGACATAAACAGAGTGTACGTGTCTCAGTGTGTGTACATATACAGTTCGTGTGTATCTCATTGTGTGTACACATACAGTTCATGTGTATCTCAGTATTGTACACATACAATACATGTGTATCTCAATGTGTGTTCACGTACAGTTTGTGTGTATCTCAGTGGTGTACACATACAGTTCATGTGTATCTCAGTGGTGTACACATACAGTTTGTGTGTATCTCAGTATGTGTACATGTACAGTTTGTGTGTATCTCAGTGTGTGTACATGTACAGTGTGTGTGTATCTCAGTGTGAACACATAAAGTTCATGTGTATCTCAGAGTGTTCATGTACAGTTCATGAGTTTCAGTGTGTGTACACACACAGTTCGTATGTATCTCAATGTGTGTGTACACATACTGTCCGTGTGTACATGCATAGTTCATGTGTATGTCAGTGTGTGTACACAAACAGTTTGTGTGTATCTCAGTGTGTGTACACAAACAGTTTGTGTGTATCTCAGTGTGTGTACACATACTGTCCGTGTGTACATGCATAGTTCATGTGTATGTCAGTGTGTGTACACAAACAGTTTGTGTGTATCTCAGTGTGTGTACACAAACAGTTTGTGTGTATCTCATTGTGTGTACACATACAGTTCATGTGTATCTCAGTATTGTACACATACAATACATGTGTATCTCAATGTGTGTTCACGTACAGTTTGTGTGCATCTCAGTGGTGTACACATACAGTTCATGTGTATCTCAGTGGTGTACACATACAGTTTGTGTGTATCTCAGTATGTGTACACGTACAGTTCATGTGTATCTCAGTGGTGTACACATACAGTTTGTGTGTATCTCAGTATGTGTACACGTACAGTTCATGTGTATCTCAGTGTGTACACATACAGTTTGTGTGTATCTCAGTGTGTGTACATGTACAGTGTGTGTGTATCTCAGTGTGAACACATAAAGTTCATGTGTATCTCAGAGTGTTCATGTACAGTTCATGAGTTTCAGTGTGTGTACACATACAGTTCGTATGTATCTCAATGTGTGTGTACACATACTGTCCGTGTGTACATGCATAGTTCATGTGTATGTCAGTGTGTGTACACAAACAGTTTGTGTGTATCTCAGTGTGTGTACACAAACAGTTTGTGTGTATCTCAGTGTGTGTGCACAAACAGTTTGTGTGTATCTCAGTGTGTGTACACATACTGTCCGTGTGTACATGCATTGTTCATGTGTATCTCAGTGTCAGTACACGTACAGTTGATGTATATCTCAGTGTGTGTACTTGTACAGCTCATGTGTGTCTCAGTGTGTACATGTACAGTTCATGTGTATCTCAGTGTGTGTACATGAACAGTTTGTGTGTATCTCAGTGTGTGTACTTGTCCAGTTCATGTGTATCTCAGTGTGTGTACATGTACAGCTCGTTTGTATCTCAGTGTGTGTACCCGTACAGTTCATGTGTATCTCAGTGTGTACACGTACAGTGTGTGTGTTTGTCAGTGTGTGTACACCTAAAGCTTGTGAGTATCTCAGTGTGTACATGTACAGTTTGTGTGTACCATGGTGTGAACACGTACAGTGTGTGTGTTTGTCAGAGTGTGTACATGTACATTTTTTTTCTCAGTGTGTGTACATGTACAGATTATGTGCATCTTAGTGTGTGTCCACGTACAGTGTGTGTGTTTGCCAGTGTGTGTACATGTACAGTTTGTGTGTATCTCAGTGTGTACATGTATAGACCGTGTGTATCTCAGTGTGTGTACACGTACAGTTTGTGAGTATCTCAGTGGGTACACGTACAGTTCATGTGTATCTCAGTGTGTACACGTACAGTTTGTGTGTATCTCAGTGTGTACACATACAGTTTGTGTGTATCTCAGTGTGTACACTTACAGTTTGTTAGTATCTCAGTGGGTACATGAACAGTTCATGTGTATCTCAGTGTGTACACGTACAGTTTGTGTGTATCTCAGTGTGTACACATATAGTTTGTTAGTATCTCAGTGGGTACACGTACAGTTCGTGTGTATCTCAGCGTGTACACGTACAGTTTGTGTGTATCTCAGTGTGTACATGTACAGTATGTGTCTCAGTGTGTGTACACATACAGTTCATGTGTAACTCAGTGTGTACACGTACAGTTTGTGTGTATCTCAGTGTGTACACTTACAGTTTGTTAGTATCTCATTGGGTACATGAACAGTTCGTGTGTATCTCAGTGTGTACACGTACAGTTTGTGTGTATCTCAGTATGTACACATACAGTTTGTTAGTATCTCAGTGGGTACACGTACAGTTCGTGTGTATCTCAGTGTGTACACGTACAGTTTGTGTGTATCTCAGTGTGTACATGTACAGTATGTGTCTCAGTGTGTGTACACATACAGTTCATGTGTAACTCAGTGTGTACACGTACAGGTTGTGTGATCTCAGTGTGTGTACACATACAGTTCGTGTGTATCTCAATGTGTACATGTACAGTTCATGTGTATCTCAGTGTGTGTACATGTACAGTTTGTGCGTAACTCAGTGTGTACATGTACAGTTTGTGTGTATCTCAGTGTGTGTACATGTACAGATTATGTGCATCTCAGTGTGTACATGTACAGATTGTGTGATCTCAGTGTGTGTACACGTACAGTTCATGTGTATCTCAGGGTGTGTACACGTACAGTTTGTGCATCTCAGTGTGCACATATAGAGTTCATGTGTATCTCAGTATGTGTATATGTACAGCTCGTTTGTATCTCAATGTGTGTACACGTACAGTTCATGTGTATCTCAGTGTGTACGTGCACAGTTTGTGTGTATCTCAGTGTGTGTACATGTCCAGTTCATGTGTATCTCAGTGTGTACACGTACAGTTCATGTGTAGCTCAGTGTGAGTACACGTACTGTTTGTGTGTATCTCAGTGTGTACACGTAAAGTTTGCGTGTATCTCATTGAGTGTACACGTACAGATTATGTGTACCTCAGGTTGGTACCCGTACAGTTCATGTCTATCTCAGTGTGTACACGTACAGTGTGTGTGTTTGTCAGTGTGTGTACACCTACAGTTTGTTTGTATCTCAGTGTGTGTACACGTACAGTGTGTGTGTATTTCAGTGTGTGTACACGTACAGTTTGTGTGTATCTCAAGTGTGTACATGTACAGCTCATGTGTATCTCAGTGTGTGTACACGTACAGTTTCTGCGAATCTCAGTGTGAACACGTAGAGTTTGTGTATCTCAGTGTGTGCACATGTGCAGTTCATGTGTATCTCAGTGTGTGTTCACGTACTGTATGTGTGTGTCTCAGTATGTGTACACATACAGTTCGTGTGTATCTCAGTGTGCTTACACGTACAGTTCATGTGTATCTCAGTGTGTGTACACGTACAGTTGATGTGTATCTCAGTGTGTGTACTTGTACAGTTCATGTGTATCTCAGTGTGTGTACACATACAGCTTGTGTGTATCTCAGTGTGTGTACTTGTCCAGTTCATGTGTATCTCAGGGTGTGTACACGTACTGTACATGTGTGTCACAGTGTGAGTACACGTACAGTTTGTGTGTATCTCAGTGTGCGTACCCGTACAGTTCATGTGTAGCTCAGTGTGTACACATACAGTTTGCTTGCATCTCAGTGAGTACATGTACAGTTTGTGTGTATGTCAATGTGTACACACAGTGTGTATGTTTGTCAGTGTGTGTACAAGTACAGTTTGTGTGTATCTCAGTGTGTGTACACGTAGTTTATGTGTACCTCAGTGTGTACACCTACAGTTCATGTGTATCTCAGTGTGAGCACACGTACAGTTCATGTGTATCTCAATGTGTGTACATGTGCAGTTTGTGTGTATCTCAGTATGTGTACATGCACAGTGCATGTGTATCTCAGTGTGTACACATAAGGTTCATGTGTATCTCAGAGTGTTCATGTACAGTTCATGAGTGTCAGTGTGTGTACACATACAGTTCACGTGTATCTCAGTATGTGTACATGTACAGTTCATGTGTATCTCAGTGAGTACACGTACAGTTTGTGTGTATCTCAGTGTGTGTACATGCACAGTGCATGTGTATCTCAGTGTGTAAACATAAGGTTCATGTGTATCTCAGAGTGTTCAAGTACAGTTCATGAGTGTCAGTGTGTGTACACATACAGTTCACGTGTATCTCAGTGTGTGTACATGTACAGTTCATGTGTATCTCAGTTTGTGTGCACGTACAGTTCATTTGTATTTCTCTGTGTGTACATATATAGTTTAGGTATATTTCAGTGGATACACGTACAGTTCATATGTATTTCTCCGTGTGTACACAAAGTTCATGTGTATTTCTCCTTGTGTACACGTACAGTTCGTGTGTATCTCAGTGTGCGTACATGTACAGTTCATGTGTATCTCAGTGTGTGTACACATACTGTCCGTGTGTACATGCATTGTTCATGTGTATCTCAGTGTGAGTACACGTATACTTCATGTGAATCTGTGTGTACATGTACAGCTCGTTTGTATCTCAGTGTGTGTACACGTACAGTTGATGTGTATCTCATTGTGTGTACATGAACAGTTTGTGTGTATCTCAGTGTGTGTACTTGTCCAATTCATGTGTATCTCAGGGTGTGCACTTGTACAGCTCGTTTGTATCTCAGTGTGTGTACACATACAGTTCATGTGTATCTCATTGTGTGTACATGCACAGTTTGTGTGTATCTCAGTGTGTGTACTTGTCCAGTTCATGTGTATCTCAGGGTGTGCACTTGTACAGCTCGTTTGTATCTCAGTGTGTGTACACATACAGTTCATGTGTATCTCATTGTGTGTACATGCACAGTTTGTGTGTATCTCAGTGTGTGTACTTGTCCAGTTCATGTGTATCTCAGGGTGTGTACACGTACAGCTTGTGTATATCTCAGTGTGTCCACATACTGTACATGTGTATCACAGTGTGAGTACACGTACAGTTTGTGTGTATCTCAGTGAGTGTACACGTACAGATTATGTGTATCTCAGTGTGCGTAACCGTACAGTTCATGTGTATCTCAGTGTGTACACGTACAGTGTGTGTGTTTGTCAGTGTGTGTACACCTACGGTTTGTGTGTATCTCAGTGAGTGTACATGTACAGTTTGAGTGTACCACGGTGTGAACACATACAGTATGTGTGTTTGTCAGAGTGTGTACATGTACATTTTTTTCTCAGTGTGTGTACATGTACAGTTTGTGTGTATCTCAGTATGTGTACACCTACAGTTTGTTAGTATCTCAGTGGGTACATGTACAGTTCATGTGTATCTCAGTGTGTGTACACGTACAGTTTGTGTGTATCTCAGTGTGTGTACACGTACAGGTTGTGTGTATCTCAGTGTGAGCACACGTACAGTTCGTATGTATCTCAGTGTGTGTACACGTACAGCTCATGTGTATCTCAGTGTGTGTACACGTACAGGTTGTGTGTATCTCAGTGTGTGTACACGTACAGTTCATGTGTATCTCAGTGTGTGTACACGTACAGCTCATGTGTATCTCAGTGTGTGTACACATACAGCTCATGCGTATCTCAGTGTGTGTACACGTACAGTTTGTGTGTATCTCAGTGTGTGTACACGTACAGGTTGTGTGTATCTCAGTGTGTGCACACGAACAGGTTGTGTGTATCTCAGTGTGTGTACACGTACAGGTTGTGTGTATCTCAGTGTGTACATGTACAGTTTGTGTGTACACGTACAGTTTGTGTGTATCTCACTGTGTACACATACAGTTTATGTTAATCTCAGTGTGTGCACACGTACAGTTTGTGTGTATCTCACTGTGAATACATACAGTTTGTGTGTATCTCAGTGTGTGTACACGTACAATTCGTGTGTATCTCAGTGTGTGTTCACGTACAGTTTGTGTGTATGTCAGTGTGTGTACACATACAGTTCGTGTCTATCTCTGTGTACATGGACAGTTTGTGTGTATCAGTGTGTGTACACATACAGTTTGTGTGTATCTCACTATGTACACGTACAGTTTGTTTGTATCTCAGTGTGTGTACATGTACAGTTTGTGTGTATCTCACTGTGTACACATACAGTTTATGTTAATCTCAGTGTGTGCACACGTACAGTCTGTGTGTATCTCAGTGTGTGTACACATAAAGTTTGTGTGAATCTCAGTGTGTGTACACATACTGTCCGTGTGTACATGCATAGTTCACGTGTATCTCAGTGTGTGTACACATACAGTTTGCGTGTATCTCAGTGTGTGTACATGTACAGTTCATGCGAATCTCAGTTTGTGTACACGTACAGTTCATGTATATTTCTCTGTGCGTACACGTACAGTTTGTGTGGATCTCAGTGTGTGTTCATGCACAGTTCATGTGTATCTCAGTGTGTGGACTTGTACAGATTGTGTGTATCTCACTGTGTACACGTACAGTTTGTGTGTATCTCAGTGTACACATACAGATTGTGTGTATCCCAGTGTGTACACACACAGTTTGTATGTATCTCGGTGTGTAGATGTACAGTTTGTGTGTATCTCAGCATGTGTACACGTACAGTTCATATGTATCTCAGTGTGAGTTCGTGTACAGTTTGTGTGCATCTCAGTGTGTACACGTACAGCTTGTGTGCATCTCAGTGTGTGAACACGTACAGTTTGTGTGTATCTCAGTGTCTGTTCATGTACAGTTCGTATGCATCTCAGTGTGTGTACACGTACAGCTTGTGTGCATCTCAGTGTGTGCACATGCACAGCTCGTTTGTATCTCAGTGTGAGTACACGTACAGTTCATGTGTATCTCAGTGTGTACACGTACAGTTCATGTGTATCTCAGTGTGTACACGCACAGTTTGTGTGTATCACAGTGTGTGTACATGTCCAGTTCATGTGTATCTCAGTGTGTACATGTACAGTTCATGTGTAGCTCAGTGTGAGTACACGTACAGTTTGCGTGCATCTCAGTGTGTACACGTATAGTTTGCATGTCTCTCAGTGAGTGTACACGTGCAGATTATGTGTATCTCAGTGTGTACACGTACAGTTCGTGTGTATCTCAGTGTGTACACATACAGTGTGTGTGTATCTCAGTGTGCGTACACGTAGTTTATGTGTACCTCAGTGTGTACACATACAGTTCATGTGTATCTCAGTGTGTGTACACATACAGTTCATATGTATCTCAGTGTGTGTACACATACAGTTCATATGTATCTCAGTGTGCGTACACGTGCAGTTTGTGTGTATCTCAGTGTCTGTACACGTACAGCTTGTGTGCATCTCAGTGTGTGAACACGTACAGTTTGTATGTATCTCAGTGAATGTACACGTAAGGTTTGTGTGTATCTCAGTGTGTGCACAATTTGTGTGTATCTCAGTGTGTGTACATGTCCAGTTCATGCGTATCTCAGTGTGTACACATACAGTTCATGTGTATCTCATTGTGTACACGTACAGTATGTGTGTTTGTCAGTGTGTGTACACCTACAGTTTGTGAGTATCTCAGTGTTTGTCAGTGTGTGTACACGTACAGTTTGTGTGTATCTCAGTGTGATTACACGTAGAGTTTGTGTGTATCTCTGTGTACATGTACAGTTTGTGTGTATCACAGCGTGTGTACACATACAGTTTGTGTGTATCTCACTGTGTACATGTACAGTTCATGTGTATCTCAGTGTGTGTACAGGTACAGTTCATGTGTATCTCAGTGTGTGTACACGTGCTGTTCGTGTGTATCTCAGTGTGAATACACGTGCAGTTTGTATGTAACTCAGTGTGAGTACACGTACAATTCGTGTGTATCTCAGTGTGTGTACACATACAGTTTGTGTATATCTCTGTGTACATGTACAGATCGTGTGTATCTCAGCGTGTGTACACATACAGTTTGTGTGTATCTCACTGTGTACATGTACAGTTCATGTGTATCTCAGTGTGTACACATACTGTTCATATGTAACTCAAGTGTGTGTACATGTACAGTTCGTGTGAATCTCAGTGTGTCTGCATGTACAGTTCATGTGTATCTCAGTGTGTCTGCACGTACAGTTCATGTGTATCTCAGTGTGTGTACACGTACAGTTCATGTGTATCTCAGTGTGTGGACTTGTACAGTTTGTGTGTATCACAGTGTGAACACGTACAGTGTGTGTGTGTTTGTCAGCGTGTGTACACCTACAGTTTGTGCGTATCTCACTGTGTACACGTACAGTTTGTGTGTATCTCAGTGTGTGTACACATACAGATTGTGTGTATCTTGGTGTGTAGATGTACAGTTTGTGTGTATCACAGTGTGAACACGTACAGTGTGTGTGTTTGTCAGTATGTGTACATGTACAGTTTGTGTGTGTCTCAGTGTGAGTACACGTACAATTCGTGTGTGTACACATACAGTTTGTGTGTATCTCAGTGTGAGTACACGTACAATTCGTGTGTGTTCACGTATAGTTTGTGTGTATCTCAGTGTGTGTACACATACAGTTCATGTGTATCTCAGTGCGTGCATGTACAGTTTGTGTGTATCTCAGTGTGTACACGTACAGTTCGTATGTATCTCAGTGTGTGTACATGTACAGTTTGTGTGTATCTCAGTGTGTACACGTACAGCTTGTGTGCATCTCAGTGTGTGAACACGTACAGTTTGTATGTATCGCAGTGTGTACATGTACAGATCAGGTGTATCTCAGTGTGTGTACATGCACAGATCATCTGTATCTCATTGTGAGAACATGTACAGTTTGTGTGTATCTTAGTGAATGTACACGTAAAGTTTGTGTGTATCTCAGTGTGTGCACATGTACAGCTTGTGTATATCTCAGTGTGTGCACATGCACGGCTCGTTTGTATCTCAGTGTGTGTACACGTACAATTCGTATGTATCTCAGTGTGAGTACACATACAGTTCATGTGTATCTCAGTGTGTACACGCACAGTTTGTGTGTATCTCAGTGTGTACACATACAGTGTGTGTGTATCTGTGTGCGTACACGTAGTTTATGTGTACCTCAGTGTGTACACATACAGTTCATGTATATCTCAGTGTGAGCACACGTACAGTTCGTGTGTATCTCACTGTGTACACATACAGTTCATATGTAACTCAAGTGTGTGTACACATACAGTTCGTGTGAATCTCAGTGTGTCTGCACGTACAGTTCATGTGTATCTCAGTGTGTGTACATGTACAGATCGTGTGTATCTCAGTGTGTGGACTTGTATAGTTTGTGTGTATCACTGTGTGAACACGTACAGTGTGTGTGTGTTTGTCAGCGTGTGTACACCTACAGTTTGTGCGTATCTCACTGTGTACACGTACAGTTTGTGTGTATCTCAGTGTGCGTACACATACAGATTGTGTGTATTTCGGTGTGCAGATGTACAGTTTGTGTGTATCACAGTTTGAACACGTACAGTGTGTGTGTTTGTCAGTATGTGTACATGTACAGTTTGTGTGTATCACAGCGTGTGTACACATACAGTTTGTGTGTATCTCACTGTGTACATGTACAGTTCATGTGTATCTCAGTGTGTGTACAGGTACAGTTCATGTGTATCTCAGTGTGTGTACACGTGCTGTTCGTGTGTATCTCAGTGTGAGTACACGTGCAGTTTGTATGTAACTCAGTGTGAGTACACATACAATTCGTGTGTATCTCAGTGTGTGTACACATACAGTTTGTGTATATCTCTGTGTACATGTACAGATCGTGTGTATCTCAGCGTGTGTACACATACAGTTTGTGTGTATCTCACTGTGTACATGTACAGTTCATGTGTATCTCAGTGTGTACACATACTGTTCATATGTAACTCAAGTGTGTGTACATGTACAGTTCGTGTGAATCTCAGTGTGTCTGCATGTACAGTTCATGTGTATCTCAGTGTGTCTGCACGTACAGTTCGTGTGTATCTCAGTGTGAGTACACGTACAATTCGTGTGTATCTCACTGTGTACATGTACAGTTCATATGTAACTCAAGTGTGTGTACACATACAGTTTGTGTGAATCTCAGTGTGTCTGCACGTACAGTTCATGTGTAGCTCAGTGTGTGTACATGTACAGATCGTGTGTATCTCAGTGTGTGGACTTGTATAGTTTGTGTGTATCACAGTGTGAACACGTACAGTGTGTGTGTGTTTGTCAGCGTGTGTACACCTACAGTTTGTGCGTATCTCACTGTGTACACGTACAGTTTGTGTGTATCTCAGTGTGCGTACACATACAGATTGTGTGTATCTCGGTGTGTAGATGTACAGTTTGTGTGTATCACAGTTTGAACACGTACAGTGTGTGTGTTTGTCAGTATGTGTACATGTACAGTTTGTGTGTGTCTCAGTGTGAGTACACGTAGAATTCGTGTGTGTTCACGTACAGTTTGTGTGTATCTGTGTGTGTGTA
Organism: Chiloscyllium punctatum; assembly: GCF_047496795.1. NCBI lineage: Eukaryota > Metazoa > Chordata > Chondrichthyes > Orectolobiformes > Hemiscylliidae > Chiloscyllium > Chiloscyllium punctatum. Next base: position 119,512,746 of record NC_092748.1, on the reverse strand, counting down.
CATGTACAGTTTGTGTGTTTCTCAGTGTGTACACGTACAGCTTGTGTGCATCTCAGTGTGTGAACACGTACAGTTTGTATGTATCGCAGTGTGTACATGTATAGATCAGGTGTATCTCAGTGTGTGTACATGCACAGATCATCTGTATCTCATTGTGAGAACATGTACAGTTTGTGTGTATCTCAGTGAATGTACACGTAAAGTTTGTGTGTATCTCAGTGTGTGCACATGTACAGTTTGTGTATATCTCAGTGTGTGCACATGCACGGCTCGTTTGTATCTCAGTGTGTGTACACGTACAATTCGTATGTATCTTAGTGTGAGTACACATACAGTTCATGTGTATCTCAGTGTGTACACGCACAGTTTGTGTGTTTGTCAGTGTGTGTACATGTACAGTTTGTGTGTATCTCAGTGTGCGTACACGTAGTTTATGTGTACCTCAGTGTGTACACATACAGTTCATGTATATCTCAGTGTGTGTTCACGTACAGTTGATGTGTATCTCAGTGTGTGTACACGTACAGTTTGTGTGTATCTCAGTGTGTACACCTACAATTCGTGTGTATCTCAGTGTGTACTCACACAGTTCATGTTTATCTCAGTATGTGTACATGCAGAGTCTGTGCGTATCTCAGTGTGTGTACACATACAGCTCATGTGTATCTCAGTGTGTGCACATGTACAGTTCGTGTGTATCTCAGTGTGTACCCATACAGTTCATGTGTATCTCAGAGCATACACGTACAGTGTGTGTTTGTTAGTGTGTGTACACCTACAGTTTGTGTGTATCTCAGCGCGTACACGTACAATTTCTTTCTCACAGTGTGTGTACACATACAGTTTGTGTGTATCTCAGTGCATACATGTACAGCTCTTGTGTATCTCAGTGTGTACACACACAGTTCATGTGTATCTCAGTTTGGGTACACATACAGATTATGTGTACCTCAGTGTGTAACCATACAGTTCATGTGTATCTCAGAGCGTACACGTACAGTGTGTGTGTTTGTCAGTGTGTGTACATGTACAGTTTGTGTGTATCTCAGTGTGTGCACGTACATTTTCTTTCTCACAGTGTGTGTATACGTCCAGTTCATGTGTATCTCAGTGTGTACATGTAGAGTTCGCGTGTATCTCAGTGAATATTGGTACAGTTTGTGTGTATCACTGTGTGTACACGTACAGTGTTTGTTTGTCAGTGTGTGTACATGTACAGTTCATGTATATCTCAGTGTGTGTACAACTACAGTTTGTGAGTATCTCAGTGTGTACAGGTACAGTTCATCTGTATCTCAGTGCGTACATGTACAGTTTGTGTGTATCTCAGTGTGTACATGTACAGATTGTGTGTATCTCAGTGTGTACACATACAGTATGTGTGTATCTCAGTTTGTGTGCATATACAGTTCATGTGTGTACACATACAGTTCGTGTGTATCTCGGTGTGTACATGTTCAGCTCATGTGTATCTCAGTGTGTACACGTACAGTTCATGTGTATCTCAGTGTGCGTACATTTACAGTTTGTGTGCATCTCAGTATGTGTACACGCACAGTGTGTGTGTTTTTCAGGGTGTGTACACGTACAGTTTGTGTGTGTCTCAGTGAATGTACACGTAAAGTTTGTGTGTATCTCAGTGTGTACACATACAGTTTGTGTATATCTCAGTGTGTGTACACGTACAGTTTGTGTGTATCTCAGTGTGTACATGTACAGTTCGTGTGTATCACAGTGTGCACATGTAAAGTTCATGTGTATCTCAGTGTGTGTACACGTACAGTTCATGTGTTTCTCATTGTGTGTACACGTACAGCATGTGTGTATCTCTGTGTGTCCACGTACTGTTCATGTGTATCACAGTGTGAGTACATGTACAGCTTGTGTGTATCTCAGTCAGTGTACACGTACAGATTATGTGTGTTTGTCAGTGTGTGTACACGTACAGTTTGTGTGTATCTCAGTGTGTACATGTACATTTTCTTTCTCACAGTGTGTGTACACGTACAGTTCGTGTGTATCTCAGTGCATACCTGTACAGCTCGTGTGTATCTCAGTGTGTACACATACAGTTCGTGTGTATCTCAGTGTGTACATGTACAGTTTGTGTGTATCTCAGTGTGTAAATTTACAGATCATCTGTATCTCATTGTGTGTACACATAGTTTCTGTGTATCTCAGCGTGTGTACACGCAGTTTGTGTGTATCTCTGTGTGTACACGTACAGTTTGTGTGTATTTCAGTGTGTGTACATGTACGATTTGTGTGTATCTCAGTGTGTACACATACAGTTTGTGTATTTGTCAGTATGAGTACTCGTACAGTTTGAATGTTTGTCAGTGTACAAGCACAGTTTGTGTGTATCTCAGTGCGTGTACATGTACAGTCTGTGTGTATCTCAGTGTGTACATGTACAGATTGTGTGTATCTCAGTGTGTGTACGCATACAGTTTGTGTGTATCTCAATGTGTGTACACATATAGTTTGTGTGTATTGCAATGTGTACATGTACAGTTTCTGTGTACCGCAGTGTGTATATGTACAGTTTGTGTGTATCTCAGTGTGTACACGTACAGTTTGTGTGTATCTCAGTGTGTGTACATGTACAGTTTGTGTGTATCTCAGTGTGTACATGTACAGTTTGTGTGTACCACTGTGTGTATATGTACAGTTTGTGTGTATCTCAGTGTGTGTACATGTACAGTTGCGTGTATCTCAGTGTGTACACGTACAGTTTGTGTGTCTCTCAGTATGTACACGTACAGTTGTGTGTACCGCAGTGTGTACTGACACCGTTTGTGTGTATCTCAGTGTGTACATGTACAGTTTGTGTGCATGTCAGTGTGTGACCATGTACAGTTTGAGTGTTTGTCAGTGTACAAGCACAGTTTGTGTGTATCTCAGTGTGTGTACATGTACAGTTTGTATGTATCTCAGTGTGTGTATACGTACAGCTCATGTGTACCTCTGTGTGTACATGTACAGTTTGTGTGTATTTCAGTGTGTGTACACATACAGATCATGTATATCTGTGTGTGTGTACATGTACAGTTTGTGTGCATCACAGTGTGTACACATACGGTTTGTGTGTATCTCAGTGTGTACATGTGCAGTTTGTGTGTATCTCAGTGTGTGTACATGTACAGGTTGTGTGTATCGCAGTGTGTACATGTACAGTTTATGTGTACCGCAGTGTGTACATGTACAGTTTGTGTGTATCTCAGTGTGTGTACATGTACAGTTTGTGTGTATTTCAGTGTGTGTACACATACAGATCATGTATATCTGTGTGTGTACATGTACAGTTTGTGTGCATCACAGTGTGTACACATACGGTTTGTGTGTATCTCAGTGTGTACATGTGCAGTTTGTGTGTATCTCAGTGTGTGTACATGTACAGGTTGTGTGTATCGCAGTGTGTACATGTACAGTTTATGTGTACCGCAGTGTGTACATGTACAGTTTGTGTGTATCTCAGTGTGTGTACATGTACAGTTTGTGTGTATCTCAGTGTGTACACGTACAGTTTGTGTGTATCTCAGTGTGTACATGTACAGTTCGTGTGTATCTCAGTGTGTACATGTACAGTTCGTGTGTATCACAGTGTGCACATGTAAAGTTCATGTGTATCTCAGTGTGTGTACACGTACAGTTCATGTGTTTCTCATTGTGTGTACACGTACAGCGTGTGTGTATCTCTGTGTGTCCACGTACTGTTCATGTGTATCACAGTGTGAGTACATGTACAGCTTGTGTGTATCTCAGTGTGTGTACATGTACAGTTTGTGTGTATCTCAGTGTGTACACGTACAGTTTGTGTGTATCTCAGTGTGTGTACATGTACAGTTTGTGTGTACCGCAGTGTGTACATGTACAGTTTGTGTGTATCTCAGTGTGTACATGTACAGTTTGTGTGTATCTCAGTGTGTGTACATGTACAGTTTGTGTGTATCTCAGTGTGTGTACATGTACAGTTTGTGTGTATCTCAGTGTGTGTACATGTACAGTTTGTGTGTATCGCAATGTGTACATGTACAGTTTGTATGTATCTCAGTGTGTGTATACGTACAGCTCATGTGTACCTCTGTGTGTACATGTACAGTTTGTATGTATTTCAGTGTGTGTACACATACAGATCATGTATATCTGTGTGTACATGTACAGTTTGTGTGTATCTCAGTGTGTGTGTACATGTACAGTTTGTGTGTATCTCAGTGTGTACATGTACAGTTTGTGTGTATCTCAGTGTGTGTACATGTACAGTTTGTGTGTATCTCAGTGTGTGTACATGTACAGTTTGTGTGTATCGCAATGTGTACATGTACAGTTTGTATGTATCTCAGTGTGTGTATACGTACAGCTCATGTGTACCTCTGTGTGTACATGTACAGTTTGTATGTATTTCAGTGTGTGTACACATACAAATCATGTATATCTGTGTGTACATGTACAGTTTGTGTGTATCTCAGTGTGTGTGTACATGTACAGTTTGTGTGTATCTCAGTGTGTACATGTACAGTTTGTGTGTATCTCAGTGTGTGTACATGTACAGTTTGTGTGTATCTCAGTGTGTACACATACAGTTTGTGTGTATCTCAGTGTGTGTACATGTACAGTTTGTGTGTACCGCAGTGTGTACATGTACAGTTTGTGTGTATCTCAGTATGCACACGTACAGTTTGTGTGTACCGCAGTGTGTACTGACACGGTGTGTGTGTATCTCAGTGTGTACACATGTATAGTTTGTGTGTATCTCAGGGTGTACACATGTACAGTTTGTGTGTATCTCAGTGTGTACATGTACAGTTTGTATGTATTTCAGTGTGTGTACACATACAGATCATGTATATCTGTGTGTACATGTACAGTTTGTGTGTATCTCAGTGTGTGTACATGTAAAGTTTGTGTGTATCTCTGTGTACACATACAGTTTGTGTGTATCTCAGTGTGTGTACACGTACAGTTTGTGTGTACCGCAGTGTGTACATGTACAGTTTGTGTGTATCTCAGTGTGTGTACATGTACAGTTTGTATGTATCTCAGTGTGTGTATACGTACAGCTCATGTGTACCTCTGTGTGTACATGTACAGTTTGTGTGTATTTCAGTGTGTGTACACATACAGATCATGTATATCTGTGTGTGTGTACATGTACAGTTTGTGTGCATCACAGTGTGTACACATACGGTTTGTGTGTATCTCAGTGTGTACACGTGCAGTTTGTGTGTATCTCAGTGTGTGTACATGTACAGGTCGTGTGTATCGCAGTGTGTACATGTACAGTTTATGTGTATCTCAGTGTGTGTACATGTACAGTTTGTGTGTATCTCAGTGTGTACATGTACAGTTTGTGTGTATCTCAGTGTGTACACGTACAGTTTGTGTGTATCTCAGTGTGTGTACACGTACAGTTTGTGTGTATCTCAGTGTGTGTACATGTACAGTTTGTGTGTATCTCAGTGTGTACACGTACAGTTTGTGTGTATCTCAGTGTGTGTACATGTACAGTTTGTGTGTACCGCAGTGTGTACATGTACAGTTTGTGTGTATCTCAGTGTGTGTACATGTACAGTTTGTGTGTATCTCAGTGTGTACACGTACAGTTTGTGTGTATCTCAGTGTGTGTACATGTACAGTTTGTGTGTACCGCAGTGTGTACATGTACAGTTTGTGTGTATCTCAGTATGCACACGTACAGTTTGTGTGTACCGCAGTGTGTACTGACACGGTGTGTGTGTATCTCAGTGTGTACACATGTATAGTTTGTGTGTATCTCAGGGTGTACACATGTACAGTTTGTGTGTATCTCAGTGTGTACATGTACAGTTTGTGTGTATCTCAGTGTGTACACATGTACAGTTTGTGTGTATCTCAGTGTGTGTACATGTACCGTGTGTGTATCTCAGTGTATACATGTACAGTTTGTGTGTATCTCAGTGTGTGTACACGTACAGTTTGTGTGTACCGCAGTATGTAATGTACAGTTTGTGTGTATCTCAATGTGCACACGTACAGTTTGTGTGTATCTCAGTGTGTGTACATGTACCGTTTGTGTGTATCTCATGGTTTACATGTACAGTTTGTGTGTATCTCAGTGTGTGTACATGTACAGTTTGTGTGTATCTCAGTGTGCGTACATGTACAGTTTGTGTGTATCTCAGTGTACATGTACGTTTTGTGTGTATCTCAGTGTGTGTACTTGTACAGTTTGTGTGTATCTCAGTGTGTGTACATGTACAGTTTGCGTGTGTCTCAGTGTGTACACGTACAGTTTGTGTGTACCGCAGTGTGTACATGTACAGTTTGTGTGTATCTCAGTGTGTGTACGTGTACAGTTTGCGTGTGTCTCAGTGTGTACATGTACAGGTTGTGTGTATCTCAGTATGCACACGTACAGTTTGTGTGTACCGCAGTGTGTACTGACACGGTTTGTGTGTATCTCAGTGTGTACACATGTATAGTTTGTGTGTATCTCAGTGTGTACACATGTACAGTTTGTGTGTATCTCAGTGTGTACACATGTACAGTTTGTGTGTATCTCAGTGTGTGTACATGTACCGTTTGTGTGTATCTCAGTGTATACATGTACAGTTTGTGTGTATCTCAGTGTGTGTACACGTACAGTTTGTGTGTACCGCAGTATGTAATGTACAGTTTGTGTGTATCTCAATGTGCACACGTACAGTTTGTGTGTATCTCAGTGTGTGTACATGTACCGTTTGTGTGTATCTCATGGTGTACATGTACAGTTTGTGTGTATCTCAGTGTGCGTACATGTACAGTTTGTGTGTATCTCAGTGTACATGTACGTTTTGTGTGTATCTCAGTGTGTGTACACATACAGTTTGTGTGTATCTCTAGGTGTACATGTACAGTTTGTGTGTACCGCAGTGTGTACACACGTACAGTTTGTGTGTATCTCAGTGTGTGTACATGTACAGTTTGTGTGTATCTCAGTGTGTGTATGTATAGTTTGTGTGTATCTCAGTGTGTGTACATGTACAGTTTGTGTGTACCGCAGTGTGTGTACATGTACAGTTTGTGTGTATCTCAGTGTGTGTACACAAACAGTTCATGTGTATCTCAGTGTGTGTACACGTACAGTTTGTGTGTACCGCAGCGTGTGTACACGTACAGTTTGTGTGTATCTCAGTGTGTGTACACGTGCAGTTTGTGTGTATCTCAGTGTGTGTACATGTACAGTTTGTGTGTATCGCAATGTGTACATGTACAGTTTGTGTGTATCTCAGTGTGTGTACATGTACAGTTTGCGTGTGTCTCAGTGTGTACACGTACAGTTTGTGTGTACCGCAGTGTGTACATGTAACGTTTGTGTGTATCTCAGTGTGTGTACATGTACAGTTTGCGTGTGTCTCAGTGTGTACATGTACAGGTTGTGTGTATCTCAGTATGCACACGTACAGTTTGTGTGTACCGCATTGTGTACTGACACGGTTTGTGTGTATCTCAGTGTGTACACATGTATAGTTTGTGTGTATCTCAATGTGTACACATGTACAGTTTGTGTGTATCTCAGTGTGGGTACATATACAGTTTGTGTGTATCTCTAGGTGTACATGTACAGTTTGTGTGCACTGCAGTGTGTACACGTACAGTTTGTGTGTACCGCAGTGTGTGTACACGTACAGTTTGTGTGTATCTCAGTGTGTGTACATGTACAGTTTGTGTGTATCTCAGTGTGTGTATGTATAGTTTGTGTGTATCTCAGTGTGTGTACATGTACAGTGTGTGTACATGTACAGTTTGTGTGTATCTCAGTGTGTGTACACGTACAGTTTGTGTGTACCGCAGCGTGTGTACACGTACAGTTTGTGTGTATCTCAGTGTGTACACGTGCAGTTTGTGTGTATCTCAGTGTGTGTACATGTACAGGTTGTGTGTATCGCAGTGTGTACATGTACAGTTTGTGTGTATCTCAGTGTGTACACGTACAGTTTGTGTTTATCTCAGTGTGTGTACACGTACAGTTTGTGTGTATCTCAGTGTGTACGCGCACAGTTTGTGTGTATCTCAGTGTGTACGCGTACAGTTTGTGTGTATCTCCGTGTATACCTGTACAGTTTGTGTCTATCTCAGTGTGTGTACATGTACAGTTTGTGTGTACCGCAGTGTGTGTACTCTTACAGTTTGTGTGTATCTCAGTGTGTGTACATGTACAGTTTGTGTGTATCTCAGTGTGTATATGTACAGTTTGTGTGTATCTCTGCGTGTGTACACGTACAGTTTCTGTGCATGTCAGTGTGTGTACACAAACAGTTCATGTGTATCTCAGTGTGTGTACATGTACAATTTGTGTGTATCTCAGTGTGTAATTATGAGGGCATGAGAGATGAACTGACTAAAATAGACTGGAAGCAGAGGCTAACCGGGAAGACACTAGAGCAAAAATGGCAGGAGTTTGTAGGTATAATTGAGGACACTGTACAGAGGTTCATTCCCAAGAAAAGAAAGATTAACCGGGGAGGGATTAGACAACCTTGGCTGACAAAGGAAGTCAGGAAATGTATTAAAGAAAAAGAGAGATCCTATAAAGTGGCCAAGAACAGTGGGAAATCAGAAGATTGGGAAGGCTACAAAAACAAACAGAGGATAACAAAGAGAGAAATAAGAAATGAGAGGATCAAATATGAAGGTAGGCTAGCCAGTAATATTAGAAATAATAGTAAAAGTTTCTTTCAGTACATAAGAAACAAACGACAGGCAAAAGTAGACATTGGGCCACTTCAAACTGATGCAGGAAGCCTAGTGATGGGAGATAAGGAAATAGAAGGAGAACTTAACAAGGACTTTGCGTCAGTTTTCACAGTGGAAGACAGGAGTAGTATCCCAACAATTAAAGGGTGTCACGGGGCTGAGTTGAGTATGGTTGCCATTACAAAAGAGATAGTGCTAGAAAAGCTAAAAAGTCTTAAAATTGATAAATCTCTTGGCCCCGATGGGATATATCCTAGAGTTCTGAGAGAGGTGGCTGAGGAAATAGCAGAGGCATTGGTTGAGATCTTTCAAGAGTCACTGGAGTCAGGAAAGGTCCCGGATGATTGGAAGATGGCTGTTGTAACCCCACTGTTCAAAAAAGGATCAAGGCAAAAGATGGAAAATTATAGGCTAATCAGCTTAACCTCGGTTGTTGGTAAAATTCTAGAATCCATCATTAAGGATGAGGTTTCTAAATTCTTGGAAGAGCAGAGTCGGATTAGAACAAGTCAACATGGATTTAGTAAAGGGAGGTCATGCCTGACAAACCTGTTGGAATTTTTTGAAGAGGTAACAAGCAGGTTAGACCAGGGAAACCCAGTGGATGTGGTCTATCTAGACTTCCAAAAGGCCTTTGATAAGGTGCCACACGGGAGGCTGCTGAGCAAGGTGAGGGCCCATGGTGTTCGAGGTGAGCTGCTGGGATGGATTGAGGATTGGCTGTCTGACAGAAGGCAGAGAGTTGGGATAAAAGGTTCTTTTTTGGAATGGCAGCTGGTGACGAGCGGTGTCCCGCAGGGTTCGGTGCTGGGGCCACAGCTGTTCGCATTATATATTAATGATTTGGATGAGGGAACCGGGGGCATTCTAGCGAAGTTTGCCGATGATACGAAGTTAGGTGGACAGGCAGGTAGTACTGAGGAAGTGGGGAGGCTGCAGAAGGATCTAGACAGTTTGGGAGAGTGGTCCAGGAAATGGCTGATGGAATTTAACGTGAGCAAGTGCGAGGTCTTGCACTTTGGCAAAAAGAATAAAAGCACAGACTACTTTCTAAATGGTGAGAAAATTAATAAAGCCAAAGTACAAAGGGATCTGGGAGTGCTAGTCGAGGATTCTCTAAAGGTAAACATGCAGGTTGAGTCTGTGATTAAGAAAGCGAATGCAATGTTGTCTCTTATCTCAAGAGGGTTGGAATATAAAAGCAGAGATATACTACTAAGACTTTATAAAGCTCTGGTTAGGCCCCATTTGGAGTACTGTGTCCAGTTTTGGTCCCCACACCTCAGGAAGGACATACTGGCACTGGAACGTGTCCAGCGGAGATTCACAAGGATGATCCCTGGAATGACAGGTCTAGCATATGAGGAACGGCTGAGGATACTGGGATTGTATTCGTTGGAGTTTAGAAGATTAAGGGGAGATCTAATAGAGACGTACAAAATAATACATGGCTTGGAAAAGGTGGATGCTAGAAAATTGTTTCCGTTAGGCGAGGAGACTAGGACCCGTGGACACAGCCTTAGAATTAGAGGGGGTCATTTCAGAACGGAAATGCAGAGACATTTCTTCAGCCAGAGAGTGGTTGGCCTGTGGAATTCATTGCCGCGGAGTGCAGTGGAAGCCGGGACGCTAAATGTCTTCAAGGCCGAGATTGATAGGTTCTTGTTGTCTAGAGGAATTAAGGGCTACGGGGAGAACGCTGGCAAGTGGAGCTGAAATGCGCATCAGCCATGATTGAATGGCAGAGTGGACTCGATGGGCCGAATGGCCTTACTTCCACTCCTATGTCTTATGGTCTTATGGTCTTACACGTACAGTTTGTGTGTACTGCAGTGTGTACATGTACAGTTTGTGTGTATCTCAGTGTGTACACGTGCAGTTTGTGTGTATCTCAGTGGGTACACGTGCAGTTTGTGTGTATCTCAGTGTGTACACGTGCAGTTTGTGTGTATCTCAGTGCGTGTACACGTGCAGATTGTGTGTACCGCAGTGTGTGTACATGTACAGTTTGTGTGTATCGCAGTGTGTGTACACGTACAGCTTGTGTGTATCGCAGTGTGTGTACATGTACAGTTTGTGTGTCTCTCAGTGTGTACATGTACAGTTTGTGTGTACCGCAGTGTGTGTACATGTACAGTTTGTATGAATCTCAGTGTGTGTACACGTACAGTTTGTGTGTACCGCAGTGTGTGTACACGTACAGTTTGTGTGTATCTCAGTGTGTACACGTACAGTTTGTGTGTATCGCAGTGTGTGTACATGTACAGTTTGTGTGTACCGCAGTGTGTGTACACGTACAGTTTGTGTGTACTGCAGTGTGTGTACACGTACAGTTTGTGTGTATCTCAGTGTGTACACGTACAGTTTGTGTGTATCGCAGTGTGTGTACATGTACAGTTTGTGTGTGCTGCAGTGTGTGTACACGTACAGTTTGTGTGTACCTCAGTGTGTGTACACGTACAGTTTGTGTGTACCACAGTGTGTGTACACGTACAGTTTGTGTGTACCACAGTGTGTACATGTACAGTTTGTGTGTACACGTACAGTTTGTGTGTATCTCAGTGTGTGCATGTACAGTTTGTGTGTATCTCAGTGTGTGTACATGTACAGTTTGTGTGTATCTCAGTGTGTGTACATGTACAGTTTGTGTGTATCTCAGTGTGTACATGTACAGTTTGTGTGTATTTCAGTGTGTGTACATGTACAGTTTGAGTGTATCTCAGTGTGTACACGTACAGTTTGTGTGGACCACAGTGTGTGTACATGTACAGTTTATGTGTATCTCGGTGTGTGTACATGTACAGTTTGTGTGTACTGCAGTGTGTTGCTCTGTATGTACAGGACACAAAGAGTCAATAGTAACATTTCACATTCACCAACCATGTGATACCAATGACCTGAACTGAGTGACTAGGCTGTGGGTATTTGACATTCTGGTAAATTAGTTATTTTTATGATTAACTTTAGATAATAACGGAACAAGTTAACAACTTTACAGTCTGTCCCAGTCCATGAATTCCAACAGATTTTATCACTTCCCAGACTCCCATCTTGGCAATTTCCTGAATCCTTTCAAACAGAACATTTTTACCCTTTTGCAATGAAAATACAATCCTGCTCACATGGTACAAAATAAGACTTAAAGTTTGAGTGAAACCAGTCTGTGCAATGCAGAGACACACTCACAAACACACACACACAGATACACACTCACACAAGCATTCACACACACAAAGATATGCACTCTCTCTCACACACACACAAACACACATTCATATCGACACACTCACACACTCTCACACACAGACGCACGCACACACACACATGCATTCACACACTCACACAGGCACACATGCATTCACACATTCTCTCTCACACACAAATACACATTCTTACACGCACACACTCAGACAGACACATGCACACAAACTCATTCACACACTGATTCAGACACATACATTCTCACTCACACATTCACAGACACACACACGCACACTCATACACACACACATTTACACTCTCGCACACAAAAACCCTCACAGTCACACTCACACACACTATACACAGATACATGTGTGTGGGTGAGGGTGACTGTGAGGGTTTTTGTGTGCGAGAGCGTGAATGCGTGTGTGTGTGTGTGTCTGAGAGTATGTTGGAGTGTGAATGTGTGTGAGTGCATGTGAGTATGCGTGTGCAGTTGGTTGAGTGTGTGTCTGTGCGTGTGTGTATACATGAGTGTGTGTGTGCGTCTATGTGTTTGTGTGTGAGTGGAACTGTGAGTGTGTGTGTGAGTGAGTGTGTGTGAGAGTGTGTGCGTATTTGCGTGTGCGGGATTGTGAGAGTGTGTGTGTGCGTCAATGTGTTTGTGTGTGAGTATGTGTGTGAGTGAGTGCGTGTGAGCGCGTGTGTCTGTGTGTGAGAGTGTGAGCTTATCTGTGTGTGTGTGGAAGTGTAAGAGTGTGTGTGCGTTTGTGTGCCTGTGTGGGTGAGTGTGAGTGTGTGTGTGAGAGCATGGGTGTGATTGTGCATGTGCGTATGTGTGGGTGTGGGTGTCTTTTGAGTGTGAATTTGTGTGTCTGTTTGCCTGTGTATGTGAGCATGTTAGAGTGCGTGTGTGAGAGTGTGAGTGTGTGTCTGTGTGTGTGTGTGACTGTGTGCGAGAGTGTGTGTATGGGAGTGTGTGGGTGCGAGCGTATGTGTCTGTATATGAGTGTGTGTGACTGTGAGAGAGCTTTTGTGTGTGTGTGACAGTGTATGTGTATGTGTCTGTGTGAGTGAGTGTGTACGCGTGTGAATGTGTGTGTATGTGAGTGTGCCTGTGTGTGTGTGAGTGAATCTGTGTGTGTGTATGAGTGTGTGTGTGTGTGTCTATAGATGTGAGTATGTGTGTGTGTGTGTGTCTGGGTGAGTGAGTGTGTGTGCGTGTGAATGTGTATGTATGTGAGTGTGCCTGTGTGTGTGTGAGTGAATCTCTGTGTGTGCGTGAGTGTGTGTGTGTGTGTCTATAGATGTGAGTATATGTGTGTGAGTATGTATGTGTGTGACTGTGTGTGCGTGACTATGTGCATGTTTGTCTGCGTGACAGAGTGTGTGTGTGACTGTGAGTTTTTGTGTGTGTGTATGTGTGAGTGTGTGTGTGAGTATGTGTATTATTGGTGAGTTATTTTGTGACTGTGTGCATGAGTGTGAGTGTATGTGTGTGAGTGTGACTGAGTGTGTCTGTGTGTGTGCGAATGTGAGTACGTGTGCGTGTGGGAGTGGGCATGTGTGTGTCTGAGGGATTGTGTATGTACCTGTGTCTGGGTGCGCATGTGAGTGTGTATCTGAGAGTTATTTTGTGTGTGTGTGTGTGTGTGACTGCATATGTGTGTGTGAATGTGTGTATGTGAGGGAGAGATTGAATGTGAGTACGTGAGACTGTGGGTGTGAGTGTGCATGTGAATATGTGTGGGGGTGTGCGTGCATGTGTGCGAACATGATTGAGAGTGTGTCTATGTGTAAGTGTGTGTGCATGTGTGAGTGAACATGTGTGTGTGTGTATGAATGTCTGTGTGTAAGTATGATTGTGTGTGTGAGCATGTGTGTATAAGTGTATGTGTGTAAGTGAGCTTGTGTGTGAGTGTGAGTGTCCATAAGTGTGTGTGTGTGTCTGTCTGTGTAACTGTGTGTGTGTGTTTGAGCGTAAGCGTGTGAGTATGTGTGTGTGTGATAGTGTGTGTGTGCGTGCATGTGTGAGTGTGTGTCTGTGGGTATGTGCATCTGTGTGTGTGCATGTGTGTGTTTGTGTGTGTGTCTTTGAGAGTGTGAGTGTGAGTGTGTGTGTGCATAAGTGTGAGCGTGTCTGAAAGTGTGTGTGCGTCTGTATGTGCGTAAGTGTGTGGGTGTAAGTGTGAGAGTGTGAGTGTGCATGTGTGTCTGAGCGTGAGTGTGAGTATGTGTAGGTGTGAGAGTGTGTGTGTAAGTGTTAGTGTGTGTTAGAGTGCATGTGTGTGAGTGTGAGTACGTGTGTGTCTGTGTGTGTATGCGCGTGTGTGTGTGTGTGTGTGTGTGTTTGTGTGTGAGAGAGTGGGTGTCTATGTGCGTGAATGTCTGAGTGCAAATGTGTATGTGAATGTGTGTGTGTAAGTGTGAGTGTGTTTCTGTAAGTATGTGCTTGTATGGGTGAGTATATGTGTGTGAGTGTGTCTGTGTGTGTGAAAGTGTACGTGTAAGTGTGAGAGTGTGTATTAGTGTGTGTGTTAGCGTGTGTGTGTGTATAAGCAAATGTGAGAGTGTGTGCGGGTGTGTATGTGTCTGTATGTGTGAGAGTGTGCCTGTGTGTGAGAGACAGCCTGTGTGTGTGTGTGTGTGTGTGTGTGTGTGTGAGTGAGAGTGTGTGTCCGTGTGTACGTGTGTGTCTGTGTGCATGTGTGTCTGTGTGTGTGCATGTGTGTGTCTGTGAGTGTGCGTAGATGTGAGTGCAGCTGTACATGTGTGTGTGTGAATGTGTGTGTATGGCTGTGAGCGTGAGTGTGTGTGTGTGTGTGTGTAAGTGTATGTGTGTGAGACTGGGTGTGAGTGTGTGACCGTGAGTGTGAGTGTGAGAGTGTGGGAGTGCGTGTATGTGGGAGAGTGAGTGCGTATCTGTGTGTGAATGTGTGTGTGAAGGTGTGCGTGAGTGCGTGTGCATGAGTGAGAGTGTGTGGCCGTGAATGAGCGTGTGAGTGGGAGAGTGAGTGTGAGTGAGTGTGTGTGAGTGTGACTGTGAGTGTGAGGGTGTGTGCGAGTGTGGGACAGTGTGTGCATGTGTGTGGCTGTGAGTGTGTGTGTATGTGTGAGTGTGTGTGCAGGTGTGTCTGTGACTGTGAATGTGTGAGAGTGTGTGTGTGTGTGAGCGAGAGTGTGCGCGAGTTTGAGTGCGTGAGTGTATGTGTGGGAGAGTGCGTGTGAGTGTGTGGCTGTGAGTGTGAGTACGTGTGTGGGAGTGTGTTAGTGCAAGTGTGAAAGTGTGTGTGTGTGACTGAGTGTGTGAGTGTGAAAATGTGTGAGAGTGTGTTTTGGTGTGTGTGAGTGTGAGTGTGTGTGAAAGTATATCAGTGTGAGAGAGTGTGATTACGTGACTGTAAGTGTGAATGTGTATGCATGAATGTGTGCGTGAGTGTGCGTGTGTCAGTGTGTGTGTGTGTGTGTGTGTCAGTGTGTGTGTGTGTGTGTGTGTGTGTGTGACTGTAGAGTGTGAGTGATTGTGTAGGCGGGGAGTGAGTGAGTGTGTAGGCGGGGAGTGAGTGAGTGTGTAGGCGGGGAGTGAGTGAGTGTGTAGGTGGGGAGTGAGCGAGTGAGTCGGTGGGGAGTGAGTGAGTGTGTCGGTGGGGGGTGAGCGAGTGTGTAGGCAGGGGGGTGAGTGAGTGTGTAGTTGGGGAATGAGTGAGTGTGTCGGTGGGGAGTGAGCGAGTGTGTCGGTGGGGAGTGAGCGAGTGTGTAATGGGGGGTGAGTGAGTGTGTAGGCGGGGAGTGAGTGAGTGTGTAGTTGGGGAATGAGTGAGTGTGTCGGTGGGGAGTGAGTGAGTGTGTCGGTGGGGGGTGAGCGAGTGTGTAGGCAGGGGGGTGAGCGAGTGTGTAGGCAGGGGGGTGAGTGAGTGTGTAGTTGGGGAATGAGTGAGTGTGTCGGTGGGGAGTGAGTGAGTGTGTCGGTGGGGAGTGAGCGAGTGTGTAGGCAGGGGGGTGAGCGAGTGTGTAGGCAGGGGGGTGAGTGAGTGTGTAGTTGGGGAATGAGTGAGTGTGTCGGTGGGGAGTGAGTGAGTGTGTCGGTGGGGGGTGAGCGAGTGTGTAGGCAGGGGGGTGAGTGAGTGTGTAGTTGGGGAATGAGTGAGTGTGTCGGTGGGGAGTGAGTGAGTGTGTCGGTGGGGAGTGAGCGAGTGTGTCGGTGGGGGGTGAGTGAGTGTGTAGTTGGGGAATGAGTGAGTGTGTCGGTGGGGAGTGAGTGAGTGTGTCGGTGGGGGGTGAGCGAGTGTGTAGGCAGGGGGGTGAGTGAGTGTGTAGTTGGGGAATGAGTGAGTGTGTCGGTGGGGAGTGAGTGAGTGTGTCGGTGGGGAGTGAGTGAGTGTGTCGGTGGGGGGTGAGCGAGTGTGTAGGCAGGGGGGTGAGAGAGTGTGTAGTTGGGGAATGAGTGAGTGTGTCGGTGGGGAGTGAGTGAGTGTGTCGGTGGGGGGTGAGCGAGTGTGTAGGCAGGGGGGTGAGTGAGTGTGTAGTTGGGGAATGAGTGAGTGTGTCGGTGGGGAGTGAGTGAGTGTGTCGGTGGGGAGTGAGCGAGTGTGTCGGTGGGGAGTGAGTGGGTGTGTCAGTGGGGAGTGAGTGAGTGTGTAGGTGGGTAGTGAGCGAGTGTGTCGGTGGGGGGTGAGCGAGTGTGTCAGTGGGGGGTGAGCGAGTGTGTCAGTGGGGAGTGAGCGAGTGTGTCGGTGGGGAGTGAGCGAGTGTGTCGGTGGGGAGTGAGCGAGTGTGTCGGTGGGGGGTGAGCGAGTGTGTCGGTGGGGGGTGAGCGAGTGTGTAGGCGGGGAGTGAGCGAGTGTGTCGGTGGGGGGTGAGCGAGTGTGTCGGTGGGGAGTGAGCGAGTGTGTCGGTGGGGGCTGAGCGGGTGTGTCGGTGGGGGGGTGAGCGAGTGTGTAGGTGGGAGGTGAGTGAGTGTGTAGGTGGGGGGTGAGCGGGTGTGTCAGTGGGGGGTGAGTGAGTGTGTAGGTGGGGGGTGAGTGGGTGTGTCAGTAGGGGGTGAGCGAGTGTGTAGTTGGGGAATGAGTGAGTGTGTCGGTGGGGGGTGAGCGAGTGTGTAGTTGGGGAATGAGTGAGTGTGTCGGTGGGGGGTGAGCGAGTGTGTAGTTGGGGAATGAGTGAGTGTGTCGGTGGGGAGTGAGTGAGTGTGTCGGTGGGGAGTGAGCGAGTGAGTCGGTGGGGGGGTGAGCGAGTGTGTAGGCAGGGGGGTGAGCGAGTGTGTAGGCAGGGGGGTGAGCGAGTGTGTCGGTGGGGAGTGAGCGAGTGTGTCGGTGGGGAGTGAGCGAGTGTGTCGGTGGGGGGTGAGCGAGTGTGTCGGTGGGGGGTGAGCGAGTGTGTAGGCGGGGAGTGAGCGAGTGTGTCGGTGGGGGGTGAGCGAGTGTGTCGGTGGGGGCTGAGCGAGTGTGTCGGTGGGGGGGTGAGCGAGTGTGTAGGTGGGGGGTGAGTGAGTGTGTAGGTGGGGGGTGAGCGGGTGTGTCAGTGGGGGGTGAGTGAGTGTGTAGGTGGGGGGTGAGTGGGTGTGTCAGTAGGGGGTGAGTGAGTGTGTAGGTGGGGGGTGAGCGGGTGTGTCAGTGGGGGGTGAGTGAGTGTGTAGTTGGGGAATGAGTGAGTGTGTCGGTGGGGAGTGAGTGAGTGTGTCGGTGGGAGTGAGCGAGTGAGTCGGTGGGGGGTGAGCGAGTGTGTAGGCAGGGGGGTGAGTGAGTGTGTAGTTGGGGAATGAGTGAGTGTGTCGGTGGGGAGTGAGCGAGTGTGTCGGTGGGGGGTGAGCGGGTGTGTGAGTGGGGAGTGAGTGAGTGTGTAGGTGGGTAGTGAGCGAGTGTGTCGGTGGGGGGTGAGCGAGTGTGTCAGTGGGGGGTGAGCGAGTGTGTCAGTGGGGGGTGAGCGAGTGTGTAGGTGGGGAGTGAGCGAGTGTGTCGGTGGGGAGTGAGTGAGTGTGTCGGTGGGGAGTGAGCGAGTGTGTCGGTGGGGGCTGAGTGGGTGCGTCAGTGGGGAGTGAGTGAGTGTGTAGGTGGGTAGTGAGCGAGTGTGTCGGTGGGGGGTGAGCGAGTGTGTCAGTGGGGGGTGAGCGAGTGTGTAGGTGGGGAGTGAGCGAGTGTGTCGGTGGGGAGTGAGTGAGTGTGTTGGTGGGGAGTGAGCGAGTGTGTCGGTGGGGGCTGAGCGGGTGTGTCGGTGGGGGGGTGAGCGAGTGTGTAGGTGGGGGGTGAGTGAGTGTGTCGGTGGGGGGTGAGCGAGTGTGTCAGTGGGGGGTGCGCGAGTGTGTCAGTGGGGGGGGTGTGAGTGTGTAGGTGGGTAGTGAGCGAGTGTGTCGGTGGGGGGTGAGCAAATGTGTTGGTGGGGAGTGAGCGAGTGTGTCGGTGGGGGCTGAGCGGGTGTGTCGGTGGGGGGGTGAGCGAGTGTGTCGGTGGGGGGTGAGCGAGTGTGTCGGTGGGGGGTGAGCGAGTGTGTCAGTGGGGGGTGCGCGAGTGTGTCAGTGGGGGGGTGTGAGTGTGTAGGTGGGTAGTGAGCGAGTGTGTCGGTGGGGGGTGAGCGAGTGTGTCAGTGGGGGGTGAGCGAGTGTGTAGGTGGGGAGTGAGCGAGTGTGTCGGTGGGGAGTGAGTGAGTGTGTCGGTGGGGAGTGAGCGAGTGTGTCGGTGGGGGGTGAGCGAGTGTGTCGGTGGGGGGTGAGTGAGTGAGTGTGTCGGTGGGGGGTGAGCGGGTGTGTCAGTGGGGGGTGAGCGGGTGTGTCAGTGGGGGGTGAGTGAGTGTGTAGGTGGGGGGTGAGCGGGTGTGTCAGTAGGGGGTGAGTGAGTGTGTAGGTGGGGGGTGAGCGGGTGTGTCGGTGGGGGGTGGGCGAGTGTGTCAGTGGGAGGTGAGTGAGTGTGTAGGTGGGTAGTGAGCGAGTGTGTCGGTGGGGGGTGAGCGAGTGTGTAGGTGGGGAGTGAGCGAGTGTGTCGGTGGGGGGTGGGCGAGTGTGTCAGTGGGGGGTGAGTGAGTGTGTAGGTGGGTAGTGAGCGAGTGTGTCGGTGGGGGGTGAGCGAGTGTGTAGGTGGGGAGTGAGCGAATGTGTCGGTGGGGGGTGGGCGAGTGTGTCAGTGGGGGGTGAGCGAGTGTGTCGGTGGGGGGTGAGCGAGTGTGTAGGTGGGGAGTGAGCGAGTGTGTCGGTGGGGAGTGAGTGAGTGTGTCGGTGGGGAGTGAGCGAGTGTGTCGGTGGGGGCTGAGTGGGTGTGTCAGTGGGGAGTGAGTGAGTGTGTAGGTGGGTAGTGAGCGAGTGTGTCGGTGGGGGGTGAGCGAGTGTGTCAGTGGGGGGTGAGCGAGTGTGTAGGTGGGGAGTGAGCGAGTGTGTCGGTGGGGAGTGAGTGAGTGTGTAGGTGGGGGGTGAGTGAGTGTGTAGGTGGGGGGTGAGCGGGTGTGTCGGTGGGGGGGTGAGCGAGTGTGTAGGTGGGGGGTGAGTGAGTGTGTAGGTGGGGGGTGAGCGGGTGTGTCAGTGGGGGGTGAGTGAGTGTGTAGGTGGGGGGTGAGTGGGTGTGTCAGTAGGGGGTGAGTGAGTGTGTAGGTGGGGAATGAGTGAGTGTGTCGGTGGGGAGTGAGTGGGTGTGTCGGTGGGGAGTGAGCGAGTGTGTCGGTGGGGGGTGAGCGGGTGTGTCAGTGGGGAGTGAGTGAGTGTGTAGGTGGGTAGTGAGCGAGTGTGTCGGTGGGGGGTGAGCGAGTGTGTCAGTGGGGGGTGAGCGAGTGTGTAGGTGGGTAGTGAGCGAGTGTGTAGGCGGGAAGTGAGCGAGTGTGTCGGTGGGGTGTGAGCGAGTGTGTCGGTGGGGAGTGAGTGAGTGTGTAGGTGGGGGGTGAGTGAGTGTGTAGGTGGGGGGTGAGCGGGTGTGTCGGTGGGGGGGTGAGCGAGTGTGTAGGTGGGGGGTGAGTGAGTGTGTCGGTGGGGGGTGAGCGAGTGTGTCAGTGGGGGGTGAGCGAGTGTGTCAGTGGGGGGTGAGCGAGTGTGTCGGTGGGGGGTGAGCGAGTGTGTAGGCGGGAAGTGAGCGAGTGTGTCGGTGGGGGGTGAGCGAGTGTGTCGGTGGGGAGTGAGCGAGTGTGTCGGTGGGGAGTGAGCGAGTGTGTCGGTGGGGAGTGAGCGAGTGTGTCGGTGGGGGGTGAGCGAGTGTGTCGGTGGGGGGTGAGCGAGTGTGTCGGTGGGGGGTGAGCGAGTGTGTAGGCGGGAAGTGAGCGAGTGTGTCGGTGGGGTGTGAGCGAGTGTGTCGGTGGGGTGTGAGCGAGTGTGTCGGTGGGGAGTGAGTGAGTGTGTCGGTGGGGGCTGAGCGGGTGTGTCGGTGGGGGGGTGAGCGAGTGTGTAGGTGGGGGGTGAGTGAGTGTGTAGGTGGGGGGTGAGCGGGTGTGTCAGTGGGGGGTGAGTGAGTGTGTCGGTGGGGGCTGAGCGGGTGTGTCGGTGGGGGGGTGAGCGAGTGTGTAGGTGGGTAGTGAGCGAGTGTGTCGATGGGGGGTGAGCGAGTGTGTCAGTGGGGGGTGAGCGAGTGTGTCAGTGGGGGATGAGCGAGTGTGTCGGTGGGGGGTGAGCGAGTGTGTAGGCGGGAAGTGAGCGAGTGTGTCGGTGGGGAGTGAGCGAGTGTGTCGGTGGGGGGTGAGAGAGTGTGTCGGTGGGGAGTGAGCGAGTGTGTCGGCGGGAAGTGAGCGAGTGTGTCGGTGGGGTGTGAGCGAGTGTGTCGGTGGGGTGTGAGCGAGTGTGTAGGTGGGGAGTGAGCGAGTGTGTAGGCGGGGAGTGAGCGAGTGTGTAGGCGGGGAGTGAGCGAGTGTGTAGGCGGGGAGTGAGCGAGTGTGTAGGTGGGGAGTGAGCGAGTGTGTACACGGGGAGTGAGGGAGTGTGTAGGTGGGGATTGAGTGAGTGTGTAGGTGGGGAGTGAGTGAGTGTGTCGGTGGGGGGTGAGCGAGTGTGTCGGTGGGGAATGAGTGAGTGTGTCAGTGGGGGGTGAGTGAGTGTGTAGGTGGGGGGTGAGCAGGTGTGTCAGTGGGGAGTGAGTGAGTGTGTCGGTGGGGAGTGAGCGAGTGTGTCGGTGGGGGGTGAGCGGATGTGTCGGTGGGGAGTGAGCGAGTGTGTCGGTGGGGAGTGAGCGAGTGTGTCGGTGGGGAGTGAGCGAGTGTGTAGGCAGGGGGGTGAGTGAGTGTGTAGTTGGGGAATGAGTGAGTGTGTCGGTGGGGAGTGTGTGAGTGTGTCGGTGGGGAGTGAGCGGGTGTGTCGGTGGGGAGTGAGCGGGTGTGTCAGTGGGGGGTGAGCGAGTGTGTCGGTGGGGAGTGAGCGAGTGTGTCGGTGGGGGGTGAGCGGATGTGTCGGTGGGGAGTGAGCGAGTGTGTCGGTGGGGAGTGAGCGAGTGTGTCGGTGGGGAGTGAGCGAGTGTGTAGGCAGGGGGGTGAGTGAGTGTGTAGGTGGGGAATGAGTGAGTGTGTCGGTGGGGGGTGAGCGAGTGTGTCGGTGGGGGGTGAGCGAGTGTGTAGGCGGGAAGTGAGCGAGTGTGTCGGTGGGGTGTGAGCGAGTGTGTCGGTGGGGTGTGAGCGAGTGTGTCGGTGGGGAGTGAGTGAGTGTGTCGGTGGGGGCTGAGCGGGTGTGTCGGTGGGGGGGTGAGTGAGTGTGTAGGTGGGGGGTGAGTGAGTGTGTAGGTGGGGGGTGAGTGGGTGTGTCAGTAGGGGGTGAGTGAGTGTGTCGGTGGGGAGTGAGTGGGTGTGTCGGTGGGGAGTGAGCGAGTGTGTCGGTGGGGGGTGAGCGGTTGTGTCAGTGGGGAGTGAGTGAGTGTGTAGGTGGGTAGTGAGCGAGTGTGTCGGTGGGGGGTGAGCGAGTGTGTCAGTGGGGGGTGAGCGAGTGTGTAGGTGGGTAGTGAGCGAGTGTGTCGATGGGGGGTGAGCGAGTGTGTCAGTGGGGGGTGAGCGAGTGTGTCAGTGGGGGATGAGCGAGTGTGTCGGTGGGGGGTGAGCGAGTGTGTAGGCGGGAAGTGAGCGAGTGTGTCGGTGGGGAGTGAGCGAGTGTGTCGGTGGGGGGTGAGAGAGTGTGTCGGTGGGGAGTGAGCGAGTGTGTCGGCGGGAAGTGAGCGAGTGTGTCGGTGGGGTGTGAGCGAGTGTGTCGGTGGGGTGTGAGCGAGTGTGTCGGTGGGGAGTGAGCGAGTGTGTCGGTGGGGAGTGAGCGAGTGTGTCGGTGGGGGGGGAGCGAGTGTGTCGGTGGGGAGTGAGCGAGTGTGTCGGTGGGGGGTGAGTGGGTGTGTCAGTAGGGGGTGAGTGAGTGTGAAGGTGGGGGGTGAGCGGGTGTGTCAGTGGGGGGTGAGTGAGTGTGTCGGTGGGGAGTGAGCGAGTGTGTAGGTGGGGAGTGAGTGAGTGTGTAGGTGGGGAGTGAGCGAGTGTGTAGGCGGGGAGTGAGCGAGTGTGTAGGCGGGGAGTGAGCGAGTGTGTAGGCGGGGAGTGAGCGAGTGAGTCGGTGGGGGGTGAGTGAGTGTGTAGGCAGGGGGGTGAGCGAGTGTGTCGGTGGGGAGTGAGCGAGTGTGTCGGTGGGGAGTGAGCGAGTGTGTAGGTGGGGGGTGAGCGAGTGTGTCGGTGGGGGGTGAGCGAGTGTGTAGGCGGGGAGTGAGCGAGTGTGTCGGTGGGGGGTGAGCGAGTGTGTCGGTGGGGGCTGAGCGAGTGTGTCGGTGGGGGGGTGAGCGAGTGTGTAGGTGGGGGGTGAGTGAGTGTGTAGGTGGGGGGTGAGCGGGTGTGTCAGTGGGGGGTGAGTGAGTGTGTAGGTGGGGGGTGAGTGGGTGTGTCAGTTCGGGGGTGAGTGAGTGTGTAGGTGGGGGGTGAGCGGGTGTGTCAGTGGGGGGTGAGTGAGTGTGTAGTTGGGGAATGAGTGAGTGTGTCGGTGGGGAGTGAGTGAGTGTGTCGGTGGGAGTGAGCGAGTGAGTCGGTGGGGGGTGAGCGAGTGTGTAGGCAGGGGGGTGAGTGAGTGTGTAGTTGGGGAATGAGTGAGTGTGTCGGTGGGGAGTGAGTAAGTGTGTCGGTGGGGAGTGAGCGAGTGTGTCGGTGGGGGGTGAGCGGGTGTGTCAGTGGGGAGTGAGTGAGTGTGTAGGTGGGTAGTGAGCGAGTGTGTCGGTGGGGGGTGAGCGAGTGTGTCGGTGGGGGGTGAGCGAGTGTGTAGGTGGGGGGTGAGCGAGTGTGTCGGTGGGGAGTGAGTGAGTGTGTCGGTGGGGAGTGAGCGAGTGTGTCGGTGGGGGCTGAGTGGGTGTGTCAGTGGGGAGTGAGTGAATGTGTAGGTGGGTAGTGAGCAAGTGTGTCGGTGGGGGGTGAGCGAGTGTGTCAGTGGGGGGTGAGCGAGTGTGTAGGTGGGGAGTGAGCGAGTGTGTCGGTGGGGAGTGAGTGAGTGTGTCGGTGGGGAGTGAGCGAGTGTGTCGGTGGGGGCTGAGCGGGTGTGTCAGTGGGGAGTGAGTGAGTGTGTAGGTGGGTAGTGAGCGAGTGTGTCGGTGGGGGGTGAGCGAGTGTGTCAGTGGGGGGTGAGCGAGTGTGTAGGTGGGGAGTGAGCGAGTGTGTCGGTGGGGAGTGAGTGAGTGTGTCGGTGGGGAGTGAGCGAGTGTGTCGGTGGGTGCTGAGCGGGTGTGTCGGTGGGGGGGTGAGCGAGTGTGTAGGTGGGGGGTGAGTGAGTGTGTAGGTGGGGGGTGAGCGGGTGTGTCAGTGGGGGGTGAGTGAGTGTGTAGGTGGGGGGTGAGTGGGTGTGTCAGTAGGGGGTGAGTGAGTGTGTAGGTGGGGAATGAGTGAGTGTGTCGGTGGGGAGTGAGTGGGTGTGTCGGTGGGGAGTGAGCGTGTGTGTCGGTGGGGGGTGAGCGGTTGTGTCAGTGGGGAGTGAGTGAGTGTGTAGGTGGGTAGTGAGCGAGTGTGTCGGTGGGGGGTGAGCGAGTGTGTCAGTGGGGGGTGAGCGAGTGTGTAGGTGGGTAGTGAGCGAGTGTGTCGATGGGGGGTGAGCGAGTGTGTCGGTGGGGGGTGAGCGAGTGTGTCGGTGGGGGATGAGCGAGTGTGTCGGTGGGGGGTGAGCGAGTGTGTAGGCGGGAAGTGAGCGAGTGTGTCGGTGGGGAGTGAGCGAGTGTGTCGGTGGGGGGTGAGAGAGTGTGTCGGTGGGGAGTGAGCGAGTGTGTCGGCGGGAAGTGAGCGAGTGTGTCGGTGGGGTGTGAGCGAGTGTGTCGGTGGGGTGTGAGCGAGTGTGTCGGTGGGGAGTGAGCGAGTGTGTCGGTGGGGAGTGAGCGAGTGTGTCGGTGGGGGGGGAGCGAGTGTGTCGGTGGGGAGTGAGCGAGTGTGTCGGTGGGGGGTGAGTGGGTGTGTCAGTAGGGGGTGAGTGAGTGTGAAGGTGGGGGGTGAGCGGGTGTGTCAGTGGGGGGTGAGTGAGTGTGTCGGTGGGGAGTGAGCGAGTGTGTAGGTGGGGAGTGAGTGAGTGTGTAGGTGGGGAGTGAGCGAGTGTGTAGGTGGGGAGTGAGCGAGTGTGTAGGCGGGGAGTGAGCGAGTGAGTCGGTGGGGGGTGAGCGAGTGTGTAGGCAGGGGGGTGAGCGAGTGTGTCGGTGGGGAGTGAGCGAGTGTGTCGGTGGGGAGTGAGCGAGTGTGTCGGTGGGGGGTGAGCGAGTGTGTCGGTGGGGGGTGAGCGAGTGTGTAGGCGGGGAGTGAGCGAGTGTGTCGGTGGGGGGTGAGCGAGTGTGTCGGTGGGGGCTGAGCGAGTGTGTAGGTGGGGGGTGAGCGGGTGTGTCAGTGGGGGGTGAGTGAGTGTGTAGGTGGGGGGTGAGTGGGTGTGTCAGTAGGGGGTGAGTGAGTGTGTAGGTGGGGGGTGAGCGGGTGTGTCAGTGGGGGGTGAGTGAGTGTGTAGTTGGGGAATGAGTGAGTGTGTCGGTGGGGAGTGAGTGAGTGTGTCGGTGGGAGTGAGCGAGTGAGTCGGTGGGGGGTGAGCGAGTGTGTAGGCAGGGGGGTGAGTGAGTGTGTAGTTGGGGAATGAGTGAGTGTGTCGGTGGGGAGTGAGTAAGTGTGTCGGTGGGGAGTGAGCGAGTGTGTCGGTGGGGGGTGAGCGGGTGTGTCAGTGGGGAGTGAGTGAGTGTGTAGGTGGGTAGTGAGCGAGTGTGTCGGTGGGGGGTGAGCGAGTGTGTCGGTGGGGGGTGAGCGAGTGTGTAGGTGGGGGGTGAGCGAGTGTGTCGGTGGGGAGTGAGTGAGTGTGTCGGTGGGGAGTGAGCGAGTGTGTCGGTGGGGGCTGAGTGGGTGTGTCAGTGGGGAGTGAGTGAATGTGTAGGTGGGTAGTGAGCGAGTGTGTCGGTGGGGGGTGAGCGAGTGTGTCAGTGGGGGGTGAGCGAGTGTGTAGGTGGGGAGTGAGCGAGTGTGTCGGTGGGGAGTGAGTGAGTGTGTAGGTGGGGGGTGAGTGAGTGTGTAGTTGGGGGGTGAGCGGGTGTGTCGGTGGGGGGGTGAGCGGGTGTGTCGGTGGGGGGGTGAGCGAGTGTGTAGGTGGGGGGTGAGCGGGTGTGTCAGTGGGGGGTGAGTGAGTGTGTAGGTGGGGGGTGAGTGGGTGTGTCAGTAGGGGGTGAGTGAGTGTGTCGGTGGGGAGTGAGCGGGTGTGTCGGTGGGGAGTGAGCGAGTGTGTCGGTGGGGAGTGAGTGAGTGTGTAGGTGGGGAATGAGTGAGTGTGTCGGTGGGGAGTGAGTGGGTGTGTCGGTGGGGAGTGAGCGAGTGTGTCGGTGGGGGGTGAGCGGGTGTGTCAGTGGGGAGTGAGTGAGTGTGTAGGTGGGTAGTGAGCGAGTGTGTCGGTGGGGGGTGAGCGAGTGTGTCGGTGGGGGGTGAGCGAGTGTGTAGGTGGGTAGTGAGCGAGTGTGTCGGTGGGGGGTGAGCGAGTGTGTCAGTGGGGGGTGAGCGAGTGTGTCGGTCGGGGGTGAGCGAGTGTGTAGGCGGGAAGTGAGCGAGTGTGTCGGTGGGGAGTGAGCGAGTGTGTCGGTGGGGGGTGAGCGAGTGTGTCGGTGGGGAGTGAGCGAGTGTGTAGGTGGGTAGTGAGCGAGTGTGTCGGTGGGGGGTGAGCGAGTGTGTCAGTGGGGGGTGAGCGAGTGTGTCGGTGGGGGGTGAGCGAGTGTGTAGGCGGGAAGTGAGCGAGTGTGTCGGTGGGGAGTGAGCGAGTGTGTCGGTGGGGGGTGAGCGAGTGTGTCGGTGGGGAGTGAGCGAGTGTGTCGGTGGGGAGTGAGCGAGTGTGTCGGTGGGGAGTGAGCGAGTGTGTCGGTGGGGGGTGAGCGAGTGTGTCGGTGGGGGGTGAGCGAGTGTGTAGGCGGGAAGTGAGCGAGTGTGTCGGTGGGGTGTGAGCGAGTGTGTCGGTGGGGTGTGAGCGAGTGTGTCGGTGGGGGGTGAGCGAGTTTGTAGGTGGGGGGTGAGTGGTGTGTCAGTAGGGGGTGAGTGAGTGTGTAGGTGGGGGGTGAGCGGGTGTGTCAGTGGGGGGTGAGTGAGTGTGTCGGTGGGGAGTGAGCGAGTGTGTAGGTGGGGAGTGAGCGAGTGTGTAGGCGGGGAGTGAGCGAGTGTGTAGGCGGGGAGTGAGCGAGTGTGTAGGCGGGGAGTGAGCGAGTGTGTAGGCGGGGAGTGAGCGAGTGTGTAGACGGGGAGTGAGGGAGTGTGTAGGTGGGGATTGAGTGAGTGTGTAGGTGGGGAGTGAGTGAGTGTGTCGGTGGGGGGTGAGCGAGTGTGTCGGTGGGGGGTGAGCGAGTGTGTCGGTGGGGAATGAGTGAGTGTGTCGGTGGGGGTTGAGTGAGTGTGTCAGTGGGGGGTGAGTGAGTGTGTAGGTGGGGGGTGAGCAGGTGTGTCAGTGGGGAGTGAGTGAGTGTGTCGGTGGGGAGTGAGCGAGTGTGTCGGTGGGGGGTGAGCGGATGTGTCGGTGGGGAGTGAGCGAGTGTGTCGGTGGGGAGTGAGCGAGTGTGTCGGTGGGGAGTGAGCGAGTGTGTAGGCAGGGGGGTGAGTGAGTGTGTAGTTGGGGAATGAGTGAGTGTGTCGGTGGGGAGTGAGTGAGTGTGTCGGTGGGGAGTGAGCGGGTGTGTCGGTGGGGAGTGAGCGGGTGTGTCAGTGGGGGGTGAGCGAGTGTGTCGGTGGGGAGTGAGCGAGTGTGTCGGTGGGGGGTGAGCGGATGTGTCGGTGGGGAGTGAGCGAGTGTGTCGGTGGGGAGTGAGCGAGTGTGTCGGTGGGGAGTGAGCGAGTGTGTAGGCAGGGGGTGAGTGAGTGTGTAGTTGGGGAATGAGTGAGTGTGTCGGTGGGGAGTGAGTGAGTGTGTCGGTGGGGAGTGAGCGGGTGTGTCGGTGGGGAGTGAGCGGGTGTGTCAGTGGGGGGTGAGCGAGTGTGTCGGTGGGGAGTGAGCGAGTGTGTCGGTGGGGAGTGAGTGAGTGTGTCGGTGGGGAGTGAGCGAGTGTGTCGGTGGGGAGTGAGCGAGTGTGTCGGTGGGGGCTGAGCGGGTGTGTCAGTGGGGAGTGAGTGAGTGTGTAGGTGGGTCGTGAGCGAGTGTGTCGGTGGGGGGGTGAGCGAGTGTGTAAGTGTGGGGTGAGCGAGTGTGTAGGTGGGGAGTGAGCGAGTGTGTCGGTGGGGAGTGAGCGAGTGTGTCGGTGGGGGCTGAGCGGGTGTGTCGGTGGGGGGGTGAGCGAGTGTGTAGGTGGGGGGTGAGCGAGTGTGTCAGTGGGGAGTGAGTGAGTGTGTAGGTGGGTAGTGAGCGAGTGTGTCGATGGGGGGTGAGCGAGTGTGTCAGTGGGGGGTGAGCGAGTGTGTCAGTGGGGGGTGAGCGAGTGTGTAGGTGGGTAGTGAGCGAGTGTGTCGATGGGGGGTGAGCGAGTGTGTCAGTGGGGGGTGAGCGAGTGTGTCAGTGGGGGGTGAGTGAGTGTGTCGGTGGGGGGTGAGCGAGTGTGTAGGCGGGAAGTTAGCGAGTGTGTCGGTGGGGAGTGAGCGAGTGTGTCGGTAGGGGGTGAGAGAGTGTGTCGGTGGGGGGTGAGCGAGTGTGTCGGCGGGAAGTGAGCGAGTGTGTCGGCGGGGTGTGAGCGAGTGTGTCGGTGGGGTGTGAGCGAGTGTGTCGGTGGGGTGTGAGCGAGTGTGTCGGTGGGGAGTGAGCGAGTGTGTCGGTGGGGGGTGAGCGAGTGTGTCGGTGGGGGGTGAGCGAGTGTGTCGGTGGGGAGTGAGCGAGTGTGTCGGTGGGGGGTGAGTGAGTGTGTCGGTGGGGGGTGAGTGGGTGTGTAGGTGGGGGGTGAGCGGGTGTGTCAGTGGGGGGTGAGTGAGTGTGTAGGTGGGGGGTGAGTGGGTGTGTCAGTAGGGGGTGAGTGAGTGTGTAGGTGGGGGGTGAGCGGGTGTGTCAGTGGGGGGTGAGTGAGTGTGTCGGTGGGGAGTGAGCGAGTGTGTAGGTGGGGAGTGAGTGAGTGTGTAGGTGGGGAGTGAGCGAGTGTGTAGGCGGGGAGTGAGCGAGTGTGTAGGCGAGGAGTGAGCGAGTGTGTAGGCGGGGAGTGAGCGAGTGTGTAGGCGGGGAGTGAGCGAGTGTGTCGGTGGGGAGTGAGTGAGTGTGTCGGTGGGGGGTGAGCGAGTGTGTCGGTGGGGGGTGAGCGAGTGTGTAGGCGGGAAGTGAGCGAGTGTGTCGGTGGGGTGTGAGCGAGTGTGTAGGTGGGGAGTGAGCGAGTGTGTCGGTGGGGAGTGAGCGAGTGTGTCGGTGGGGGGTGAGTGAGTGTGTCGGTGGGGGGTGAGCGAGTGTGTAGGCGGGAAGTGAGCGAGTGTGTCGGTGGGGTGTGAGCGAGTGTGTCGGTGGGGAGTGAGTGAGTGTGTAGTTGGGGAGTGAGTGAGTGTGTCGGTGGGGGGTGAGCGAGTGTGTCGGTGGGGGGTGAGCGAGTGTGTAGGCGGGGGGTGAGTGTGTGTGTAGGTGGGGGGTGAGTGGGTGTGTCGGTGGGGGGTGAGTGAGTGTGTCGGTGGGGGGTGAGTGAGTGTGTAGGTGGGGGCTGAGCGGGTGTGTCAGTGGGGGTGAGTGAGTGTGTCGGTGGGGAGTGAGCGAGTGTGTAGGTGGGGAGT
This sequence comes from Chiloscyllium punctatum, assembly GCF_047496795.1. NCBI lineage: Eukaryota > Metazoa > Chordata > Chondrichthyes > Orectolobiformes > Hemiscylliidae > Chiloscyllium > Chiloscyllium punctatum. The sequence continues at coordinate 119,483,781 of NC_092748.1, read as the reverse complement.
GAGGGAGTGTGTAGGTGGGGAGTGAGCGAGTGTGTAGGTGGGGAGTGAGCGAGTGTGTAGGCGGGGAGTGAGCGAGTGTGTAGGCGGGGAGTGAGGGAGTGTGTAGGTGGGGGGTGAGCGAGTGTGTCGGTGGGGGGTGAGCGAGTGTGTCGGTGGGGAATGAGTGAGTGTGTCGGTGGGGGTTGAGTGAGTGTGTCAGTGGGGGGTGAGTGAGTGTGTAGGTGGGGGGTGAGCAGGTGTGTCAGTGGGGAGTGAGTGAGTGTGTCGGTGGGGAGTGAGCGAGTGTGTCGGTGGGGGGTGAGCGGGTGTGTCGGTGGGGAGTGAGCGAGTGTGTCGGTGGGGAGTGAGCGAGTGTGTCCGTGGGGAGTGAGCGAGTGTGTAGGCAGGGGGGTGAGTGAGTGTGTAGTTTGGGAATGAGTGAGTGTGTCGGTGGGGAGTGAGTGAGTGTGTCGGTGGGGAGTGAGCGGGTGTGTCGGTGGGGGGTGAGCGAGTGTGTCGGTGGGGGGTGAGCGAGTGTGTCGGTGGGGGGTGAGCGAGTGTGTCGGTGGGGAGAGAGCGAGTGTGTCGGTGGGGAGTGAGCGAGTGTGTCGGTGGGGAGTGAGTGAGTGTGTCGGTGGGGGGTGAGTGAGTGTGTCGGTGGGGGGTGAGTAAGTGTGTCGGTGGGGGGTGGGCGAGTGTGTCAGTGGGGGGTGAGCAAGTGTGTCAGTGGGGGGTGAGTGAGTGTGTCGGTGGGGGGTGGGCGAGTGTGTCAGTGGGGGGTGAGTGAGTGTGTCGGTGGGGGGTCAGTGAGTGTGTCAGTGGGGGGTGAGTGAGTGTGTAGGTGGGGGGTGAGCAGGTGTGTCGGTGGGGAGTGAGTGAGTGTGTCGGTGGGGAGTGAGCAAGTGTGTCGGTGGGGGGGTGAGCGGGTGTGTCGGTGGGGAATGAGCGAGTGTGTCGGTGGGGGGTGAGCGAGTGTGTCGGTGGGGGGTGAGCGAGTGTGTCGGTGGGGGGTGAGCGAGTGTGTCAGTGGGGGGTGCGCGAGTGTGTCAGTGGGGGGGGTGTGAGTGTGTAGGTGGGTAGTGAGCGAGTGTGTCGGTGGGGGGTGAGCAAATGTGTCGGTGGGGGGTGAGCGAGTGTGTCAGTGGGGGGTGAGCGAGTGTGTAGGCGGGGAGTGAGTGAGTGTGTCGGTGGGGAGTGAGCGAGTGTGTCGGTGGGGGGTGAGCGAGTGTGTCGGTGGGGGGTGAGTGAGTGAGTGTGTCGGTGGGGGGTGAGCGGGTGTGTCAGTGGGGGGTGAGCGGGTGTGTCAGTGGGGGGTGAGTGAGTGTGTAGGTGGGGGGTGAGCGGGTGTGTCAGTAGGGGGTGAGTGAGTGCGTAGGTGGGGGGTGAGCGGGTGTGTCGGTGGGGGGTGGGCGAGTGTGTCAGTGGGAGGTGAGTGAGTGTGTAGGTGGGTAGTGAGCGAGTGTGTCGGTGGGGAGTGAGCGAGTGTGTAGGTGGGGAGTGAGCGAGTGTGTCGGTGGGGGGTGGGCGAGTGTGTCAGTGGGGGGTGAGTGAGTGTGTAGGTGGGTAGTGAGCGAGTGTGTCGGTGGGGGGTGAGTGAGTGTGTAGATGGGGAGTGAGCGAGTGTGTTGGTGGGGGGTGAGCGAGTGTGTCAGTGAGGGGTGAGCGAGTGTGTATGCGGGGAGTGAGTGAGTGTGTCGGTGGGGGGTGAGCGAGTGTGTCGGTGGGGGGTGAGCGAGTGTGTCGGTGGGGAGTGAGTGAGTGTGTAGGTGGGGCGTGAGCGGGTGTGTCAGTAGGGGGTGAGTGAGTGTGTAGGTGGGGGGTGAGCGAGTGTGTAGGTGGGGAGTGAGCGAGTGTGTCGGTGGGGAGTGAGCGAGTGTGTCGGTGGGGGGTGAGTGAGTGTGTCGGTGGGGGGTGAGCGAGTGTGTAGGCGGGAAGTGAGCGAGTGTGTCGGTGGGGTGTGAGCGAGTGTGTCGGTGGGGAGTGAGTGAGTGTGTAGTTGGGGAGTGAGTGAGTGTGTCGGTGGGGGGTGAGCGAGTGTGTCGGTGGGGGGTGAGCGAGTGTGTAGGCGGGGGGTGAGCGAGTGTGTAGGTGGGGGGTGAGTGGGTGTGTCGGTGGGGGGTGAGTGAGTGTGTCGGTGGGGGGTGAGTGAGTGTGTAGGTGGGGGCTGAGCGGGTGTGTCAGTGGGGGGTGAGTGAGTGTGTCGGTGGGGAGTGAGCGAGTGTGTAGGTGGGGAGTGAGGGAGTGTGTAGGTGGGGAGTGAGCGAGTGTGTAGGTGGGGAGTGAGCGAGTGTGTAGGCGGGGAGTGAGCGAGTGTGTAGGCGGGGAGTGAGCGAGTGTGTAGGCGGGGAGTGAGCGAGTGTGTAGACGGGGAGTGAGCGAGTGTGTAGGTGGGGGGTGAGCGAGTGTGTCGGTGGGGAATGAGTGAGTGTGTCGGTGGGGGTTGAGTGAGTGTGTCAGTGGGGGGTGAGTGAGTGTGTAGGTGGGGGGTGAGCAGGTGTGTCAGTGGGGAGTGAGTGAGTGTGTCGGTGGGGAGTGAGCGAGTGTGTCGGTGGGGGGTGAGCGGGTGTGTCGGTGGGGAGTGAGCGAGTGTGTCGGTGGGGAGTGAGCGAGTGTGTCCGTGGGGAGTGAGCGAGTGTGTAGGCAGGGGGGTGAGTGAGTGTGTAGTTTGGGAATGAGTGAGTGTGTCGGTGGGGAGTGAGTGAGTGTGTCGGTGGGGAGTGAGCGGGTGTGTCGGTGGGGGGTGAGCGAGTGTGTCGGTGGGGGGTGAGCGAGTGTGTCGGTGGGGGGTGAGCGAGTGTGTCGGTGGGGAGAGAGCGAGTGTGTCGGTGGGGAGTGAGCGAGTGTGTCGGTGGGGAGTGAGTGAGTGTGTCGGTGGGGGGTGAGTGAGTGTGTCGGTGGGGGGTGAGTAAGTGTGTCGGTGGGGGGTGGGCGAGTGTGTCAGTGGGGGGTGAGCAAGTGTGTCAGTGGGGGGTGAGTGAGTGTGTCGGTGGGGGGTGGGCGAGTGTGTCAGTGGGGGGTGAGTGAGTGTGTCGGTGGGGGGTCAGTGAGTGTGTCAGTGGGGGGTGAGTGAGTGTGTAGGTGGGGGGTGAGCAGGTGTGTCGGTGGGGAGTGAGTGAGTGTGTCGGTGGGGAGTGAGCAAGTGTGTCGGTGGGGGGTGAGCGGGTGTGTCGGTGGGGAATGAGCGAGTGTGTCGGTGGGGGGTGAGCGAGTGTGTCGGTGGGGGGTGAGCGAGTGTGTCGGTGGGGGGTGAGCGAGTGTGTCGGTGGGGGGTGAGCGAGTGTGTCAGTGGGGGGTGCGCGAGTGTGTCAGTGGGGGGGGTGTGAGTGTGTAGGTGGGTAGTGAGCGAGTGTGTCGGTGGGGGGTGAGCAAATGTGTCGGTGGGGGGTGAGCGAGTGTGTCAGTGGGGGGTGAGCGAGTGTGTAGGCGGGGAGTGAGTGAGTGTGTCGGTGGGGAGTGAGCGAGTGTGTCGGTGGGGGGGTGAGCGAGTGTGTCGGTGGGGGGTGAGTGAGTGAGTGTGTCGGTGGGGGGTGAGCGGGTGTGTCAGTGGGGGGTGAGCGGGTGTGTCAGTGGGGGGTGAGTGAGTGTGTAGGTGGGGGGTGAGCGGGTGTGTCAGTAGGGGGTGAGTGAGTGCGTAGGTGGGGGGTGAGCGGGTGTGTCGGTGGGGGGTGGGCGAGTGTGTCAGTGGGAGGTGAGTGAGTGTGTAGGTGGGTAGTGAGCGAGTGTGTCGGTGGGGAGTGAGCGAGTGTGTAGGTGGGGAGTGAGCGAGTGTGTCGGTGGGGGGTGGGCGAGTGTGTCAGTGGGGGGTGAGTGAGTGTGTAGGTGGGTAGTGAGCGAGTGTGTCGGTGGGGGGTGAGTGAGTGTGTAGATGGGGAGTGAGCGAGTGTGTTGGTGGGGGGTGAGCGAGTGTGTCAGTGAGGGGTGAGCGAGTGTGTATGCGGGGAGTGAGTGAGTGTGTCGGTGGGGGGTGAGCGAGTGTGTCGGTGGGGGGTGAGCGAGTGTGTCGGTGGGGAGTGAGTGAGTGTGTAGGTGGGGCGTGAGCGGGTGTGTCAGTAGGGGGTGAGTGAGTGTGTAGGTGGGGGGTGAGCGAGTGTGTAGGTGGGGAGTGAGCGAGTGTGTCGGTGGGGAGTGAGCGAGTGTGTCGGTGGGGGGTGAGTGAGTGTGTCGGTGGGGGGTGAGCGAGTGTGTAGGCGGGAAGTGAGCGAGTGTGTCGGTGGGGTGTGAGCGAGTGTGTCGGTGGGGAGTGAGTGAGTGTGTAGTTGGGGAGTGAGTGAGTGTGTCGGTGGGGGGTGAGCGAGTGTGTCGGTGGGGGGTGAGCGAGTGTGTAGGCGGGGGGTGAGTGTGTGTGTAGGTGGGGGGTGAGTGGGTGTGTCGGTGGGGGGTGAGTGAGTGTGTCGGTGGGGGGTGAGTGAGTGTGTAGGTGGGGGCTGAGCGGGTGTGTCAGTGGGGGGTGAGTGAGTGTGTCGGTGGGGAGTGAGCGAGTGTGTAGGTGGGGAGTGAGGGAGTGTGTAGGTGGGGAGTGAGCGAGTGTGTAGGTGGGGAGTGAGCGAGTGTGTAGGCGGGGAGTGAGCGAGTGTGTAGGCGGGGAGTGAGCGAGTGTGTAGGCGGGGAGTGAGCGAGTGTGTAGACGGGGAGTGAGGGAGTGTGTAGGTGGGGGGTGAGCGAGTGTGTCGGTGGGGGGTGAGCGAGTGTGTCGGTGGGGAATGAGTGAGTGTGTCGGTGGGGGTTGAGTGAGTGTGTCAGTGGGGGGTGAGTGAGTGTGTAGGTGGGGGGGTGAGCAGGTGTGTCAGTGGGGAGTGAGTGAGTGTGTCGGTGGGGAGTGAGCGAGTGTGTCGGTGGGGGGTGAGCGGGTGTGTCGGTGGGGAGTGAGCGAGTGTGTCGGTGGGGAGTGAGCGAGTGTGTCCGTGGGGAGTGAGCGAGTGTGTAGGCAGGGGGGTGAGTGAGTGTGTAGTTTGGGAATGAGTGAGTGTGTCGGTGGGGAGTGAGTGAGTGTGTCGGTGGGGGGTGAGCGGGTGTGTCGGTGGGGGGTGAGTGAGTGTGTCGGTGGAGGGTGAGCGAGTGTGTCGGTGGGGGGTGAGCGAGTGTGTCGGTGGAGGGTGAGCGAGTGTGTCGGTGGGGGTGAGCGAGTGTGTAGGTGGGGGGTGAGCGGGTGTGTAATGGGGGGTGAGCGAGTGTATCGGTGGGGAGTGAGTGAGTGTGTCGGTGGGGAGTGAGTGAGTGTGTCGGTGGGGGGTGAGCGAGTGTGTCAGTGGGGGGTGAGCGGGTGTGTCGGTGGGGGATGTGTGAGTGTGTCAGTGGGGGGTGAGCGAGTGTGTGGGTGGGGGTGAGCGAGTGTGTCATTGGGGGGTGAGCGGGTGTGTCGGTGGGGGGTGTGTGAGTGTGTCAGTGGGGGGTGAGCGAGTGTGTCGGTGGGGGTGAGCGAGTGTGTCAGTGGGGGGTGAGCGAGTGTGTCAGTGGGGGGTGAGTGAGTGTGTCAGTGGGGGTGAGCGGGTGTGTCAGTGGGGAGTGAGTGAGTGTGTCGGTGGGGAGTGAGTGAGTGTGTCGGTGGGGAGTGAGTGAGTGTGTAGGTGGGGGGTGAGCGGGTGTGTCAGTCGGGGGTGAGTGAGTGTGTAGGTGGGTAGTGAGCGAGTGTGTCGGTGGGGGGTGAGTGAGTGTGTAGGTGGGTAGTGAGCGAGTGTGTCGGTGGGGGGTGAGTGAGTGTGTAGGTGGGGAGTGAGCGAGTGTGTGTCGGTGGGGGGTGAGCGAGTGTGTGTCGGTGGGGGGTGAGCGAGTGTGTCAGTGGGGGGTGAGCGAGTGTGTAGGCGGGGAGTGAGTGAGTGTGTCGGTGGGGGGTGAGCGAGTGTGTCGGTGGGGGGTGAGCGAGTGTGTCGTTGGGGGGTGAGTGAGTGTGTAGGTGGGGATTGAGTGAGTGTGTAGGTGGGGAGTGAGCGGGTGTGTCAGTAGGGGGTGAGTGAGTGTGTAGGTGGGGGGTGAGCGGGTGTGTCAGTGGGGGGTGAGTGAGTGTGTCAGTGGGGGTGAGCGGGTGTGTCAGTGGGGAGTGAGTGAGTGTGTCGGTGGGGAGTGAGTGAGTGTGTCGGTGGGGAGTGAGTGAGTGTGTCGGTGGGGGGTGAGCGGGTGTGTCGGTGGGGGGTGAGTGAGTGTGTCGGTGGGGGGTGAGTGAGTGTGTCGGTGGGGGGTGAGCGGGTGTGTAATGGGGGGTGAGCGGGTGAGTCGGTGGGGGGTGAGTGAGTGTGTAGGTGGGTAGTGAGCGAGTGTGTCGGTGGGGGGTGAGTGAGTGTGTCGGTGGGGGGTGAGTAAGTGTGTCGGTGGGGGGTGGGCGAGTGTGTCAGTGGGGGGTGAGCGGGTGTGTAATGGGGGGTGAGCGAGTGTGTCGGTGGGGAGTGAGTGAGTGTGTCGGTGGGGAGTGAGTGAGTGTGTCGGTGGGGGGTGAGCGAGTGTGTCAGTGGGGGGTGAGCGAGTGTGTCAGTGGGGGGTGAGCGGGTGTGTCGGTGGGGGATGTGTGAGTGTGTCAGTGGGGTTGAGCGAGTGTGTTGGTGGGGGTGAGCGAGTGTGTCAGTGGGGGGTGAGCGGGTGTGTCGGTGGGGGGTGAGCGGGTGTGTCGGTGGGGAATGAGCGAGTGTGTCGGTGGGGGGTGAGCGAGTGTGTCGGTGGGGGGTGAGCGAGTGTGTCGGTGGGGGGTGAGCGAGTGTGTCGGTGGGGGGTGAGCGAGTGTGTCAGTGGGGGGTGCGCGAGTGTGTCAGTGGGGGGGGTGTGAGTGTGTAGGTGGGTAGTGAGCGAGTGTGTCGGTGGGGGGTGAGCAAATGTGTCGGTGGGGGGTGAGCGAGTGTGTCAGTGGGGGGTGAGCGAGTGTGTAGGCGGGGAGTGAGTGAGTGTGTCGGTGGGGAGTGAGCGAGTGTGTCGGTGGGGGGTGAGCGAGTGTGTCGGTGGGGGGTGAGCGGGTGTGTCGGTGGGGGGTGTGTGAGTGTGTCAATGGGGGGTGTGTGAGTGTGTCGGTGGGGGGTGAGCGAGTGTGTTGGTGGGGGGTGAGCGAGTGTGTTGGTGGGGGGTGAGTGAGTGTGTCGTTGGGGATGAGCGAGTGTGTCAGTAGGGGGTGAGCGAGTGTGTCAGTGGGGGGTGAGCGGGTGTGTCGGTGGGAGGTGTGTGAGTGTGAGCGGGTGTGTTGGTGGGGGTGAGCGAGTGTGTCGGTGGGGAGTGAGCGAGTGTGTCGGTGGGGAGTGAGCGAGTGTGTCGGTGGGAGGTGTGTGAGTGTGTCAGTGGGGGGTGAGCGAGTGTGTTGGTGGGGGTGAGCGAGTGTGTCGGTGGGGGGTGAGCGAGTGTGTCGGTGGGGAGTGAGCGAGTGTGCTGGTGGGGGTTAGCGAGTGTGTCGGTGGGGGGTGAGTGAGTGTGTAGGTGGGGAGTGAGCAAGTGTGTCGGTGGGGGTTGAGTGAGTGTGTCAGTGGGGGGTGAGCGAGTGTGTAGGCGGGGAGTGAGTGAGTGTGTCGGTGGGGAGTGAGCGAGTGTGTCGGTGAGGGGTGAGCGGGTGTGTCAGTGGGGGGTGAGCGGGTGTGTCAGTGGGGGGTGAGTGAGTGTGTAGGTGGGGGGTGAGCGGGTGTGTCAGTAGGGGGCGAGTGAGTGTGTAGGTGGGGGGTGAGCGGGTGTGTCGGTGTGGGGTGGGCGAGTGTGTCAGTGGGAGGTGAGTGAGTATGTAGGTGGGTAGTGAGCGAGTGTGTCGGTGGGGGGTGAGCGAGTGTGTAGGTGGGGAGTGAGCGAGTGTGTCGGTGGGGGGTGGGCGAGTGTGTCAGTGGGGGGTGAGTGAGTGTGTAGGTCGGTAGTGAGCGAGTGTGTCGGTGGGGGGTGAGTGAGTGTGTAGGTGGGGAGTGAGCGAGTGTGTTGGTGGGGGGTGAGCGAGTGTGTCAGTGGGGGGTGAGCGAGTGTGTAGGCGGGGAGTGAGTGAGTGTGTCGGTGGGGGGTGAGCGAGTGTGTCGGTGGGGGGTGAGCGAGTGTGTCGGTGGGGAGTGAGTGAGTGTGTAGGTGGGGGGTGAGCGGGTGGGTCAGTAGGGGGTGAGTGAGTGTGTAGGTGGGGGGTGAGCGGGTGTGTCAGTGGGGGGTGAGTGAGTGTGTCAGTGGGGGTGAGCGGGTGTGTCAGTGGGGAGTGAGTGAGTGTGTCGGTGGGGAGTGAGTGAGTGTGTCGGTGGGGAGTGAGTGAGTGTGTAGGTGGGGGGTGAGCGGGTGTGTCGGTGGGGGGTGAGTGAGTGTGTCGGTGGGGGGTAAGCGGGTGTGTAATGGGGGGTGAGCGGGTGTGTAATGGGGGGTGAGCGGGTGAGTCGGTGGGGGGTGAGTGAGTGTGTAGGTGGGTAGTGAGCGAGTGTGTCGGTGGGGGGTGAGCGAGTGTGTCGGTGGGGGGTGAGCGAGTGTGTCGGTGGGGGGTGAGCGAGTGTGTCGGTGGGGGGTGAGCGAGTGTGTCGGTGGGGGTGAGCGAGTGTGTAGGTGGGGGGTGAGCGGGTGTGTAATGGGGGGTGAGCGAGTGTGTCGGTGGGGAGTGAGTGAGTGTGTCGGTGGGGAGTGAGTGAGTGTGTAGGTGGGGGGTGAGTGAGTGTGTCAGTGGGGGGTGAGCGAGTGTGTTGGTGGGGGTGAGCGAGTGTGTCAGTGGGGGGTGAGCGAGTGTGTCAGTGGGGGGTGAGCGAGTGTGTCGGTGGGGGGTGAGCGAGTGTGTCAGTGGGGGGTGAGCGGGTGTGTCGGTGGGGAGTGTGTGAGTGTGTTGGTGGGGGTGAGCGAGTGTGTCGGTGGGGGGTGTGTGAGTGTGTCAGTGGGGGTGAGCGAGTGTGTCAGTGGGGGGTGAGCGAGTGTGTCAGTGGGGGGTGAGCGAGTGTGTCGGTGGGGGGTGAGCGAGTGTGTCAGTGGGGGGTGAGCGGGTGTGTCGGTGGGGGGTGTGTGAGTGTGTTGGTGGGGGTGAGCGAGTGTGTCAGTGGGGGGTGAGCGGGTGTGTCGGTGGGGGATGTGTGAGTGTGTCAGTGGGGGGTGAGCGAGTGTGTCGGTGGGGGGTGAGCGAGTGTGTCGGTCGGGGGTGAGCGGGTGTGTCAGTGGGGGGTGAGCGAGTGTGTCGGTGGGGGGTGAGCGAGTGTGTTGGTGGGGGTGAGCGAGTGTGTCAGTGGGGGGTGAGCGAGTGTGTCAGTGGGGGGTGAGCGAGTGTGTCGGTGGGGGGTGAGCGAGTGTGTCAGTGGGGGGTGAGCGGGTGTGTCGGTGGGGAGTGTGTGAGTGTGTTGGTGGGGGTGAGCGAGTGTGTCGGTGGGGGGTGTGTGAGTGTGTCAGTGGGGGTGAGCGAGTGTGTCAGTGGGGGGTGAGCGAGTGTGTCAGTGGGGGGTGAGCGAGTGTGTCGGTGGGGGGTGAGCGAGTGTGTCAGTGGGGGGTGAGCGGGTGTGTCGGTGGGGGGTGTGTGAGTGTGTTGGTGGGGGTGAGCGAGTGTGTCAGTGGGGGGTGAGCGGGTGTGTCGGTGGGGGATGTGTGAGTGTGTCAGTGGGGGGTGAGCGAGTGTGTCGGTGGGGGGTGAGCGAGTGTGTCGGTCGGGGGTGAGCGGGTGTGTCAGTGGGGGGTGAGCGAGTGTGTCGGTGGGGGGTGAGCGAGTGTGTTGGTGGGGGTGAGCGAGTGTGTCAGTGGGGGGTGAGCGAGTGTGTCGGTGGGGGGTGAGCGAGTGTGTCGGTCGGGGGTGAGCGGGTGTGTCAGTGGTGGGTGAGCGAGTGTGTCGGTGGGGGGTGAGCGAGTGTGTCGGTGGGGGGTGAGCGAGTGTGTCGGTCGGGGGTGAGCGGGTGTGTCAGTGGGGGATGTGTGAGTGTGTCAGTGGGGGGTGAGCGAGTGTGTTGGTGGGGGTGAGCGAGTGTGTCAGTGGGGGGTGAGCGAGTGTGTCGGTGGGGGGTGAGCGAGTGTGTCGGTGGGGGGTGAGCGAGTGTGTCGGTGGGGGGTGAGCGAGTGTGTCGGTCGGGGGTGAGCGGGTGTGTCAGTGGTGGGTGAGCGAGTGTGTCGGTGGGGGGTGAGCGAGTGTGTCGGTGGGGGGTGAGCGAGTGTGTCGGTCGGGGGTGAGCGGGTGTGTCAGTGGGGGATGTGTGAGTGTGTCAGTGGGGGGTGAGCGAGTGTGTTGGTGGGGGTGAGCGAGTGTGTCAGTGGGGGGTGAGCGAGTGTGTCGGTGGGGGGTGAGCGAGTGTGTCGGTGGGGGGTGAGCGGGTGTGTCGGTGGGGGGTGAGCGAGTGTGTCGGTGGGGGGTGAGCGAGTGTGTCGGTGGGGGGTGAGCGAGTGTGTCGGTGGGGGGTGTGTGAGTGTGTCAGTGGGGGTTGAGCGAGTGTGTCAGTGGGGGGTGAGCGAGTGTTTCAGTGGGGGGTGAGCGGGTGTGTCGGTGGGGGGTGTGTGAGTGTGTCGGTGGGGGGTGAGCGAGTGTGTCGGTGGGGGGTGAGCGAGTGTGTCAGTGGGGGGTGAGCGAGTGTGTCAGTGGGGGTTGAGCGAGTGTGTCAGTGGGGGGTGAGCGAGTGTGTCGGTAGGGGTTGAGCGAGTGTGTCGGTGGGGGGTGAGCGAGTGTGTCGGTAGGGGGTGAGCGAGTGTGTCGGTGGGGGGTGAGCGAGTGTGTCAGTGGGGGGTGAGCGAGTGTGTCGGTGGGGGGTGTGTGAGTGTGTCAGTGGGGGGTGAGCGAGTGTGTCGGTGGGGGTGAGCGAGTGTGTCGGTGGGGGTGAGCGAGTGTGTCGGTGGGGGGTGTGTGAGTGTGTCGGTGGGGGGTGAGCGAGTGTGTCAGTGGGGGGTGAGCGGGTGTGTCGGTGGGGGGTGTGTGAGTGTGTTGGTGGGGGTGAGCGAGTGTGTCAGTGGGGGGTGAGCGGGTGTGTCGGTGGGGGGTGTGTGAGTGTGTCAGTGGGGGGTGAGCGAGTGTGTCGGTGGGGGTGAGCTGTCCTGTGATGGGGCCTGCTCCAGTCTATGAGCTGTTTGCCAGTGTCTCTGCACCAAGTGCCCAGTGTCTCAATGCCTGGTGCCAGTCTGCCCTGGGTCCTGCTGGGTGTGTTGGGAGGTGCCACACTGATTGCCCTGGGACTGCCAGTGTCCCTGGACCAGGCAGGGAGTCACGTGCCTGCTCCTCTCAGCCAGCAGCCTGCTGGAGTCTCCAGGCCCCAGCTCTATCCCCCCCACAGACAGGCCTACCCTCTGGCTGAAGGCACAGTCAGTCGCTCTCAATGTTGCAATGTCTCTGAGGCCTCTCGTCTGATTCAGATACAGATTTCACCAAAACCTGATATCAATCCGCATCTGCCACTGCCCCCCCCCTCCCCCCTCCTGGGGTTCACCTTATTAACTTTTTGGGGGGAATCGTTAAAGGCAAGACCCATAGGACCATATCCAATCAAAAATCAGGGTAATTGTGTGAGTGATGGAGTGGGGACTCCAGTCTGGAGGAGAGGTCAGCCAGTGTGTGATGTTACTGTGCTCGAGACAGGAGGAAGATGCACTCATGACAGTGCAACTAAAAGTTCAGAACAATTGGAGAATGAAGGAGAAATTGAAACATCCAAAGTTGACCCTCCCATTACCAGATTGCAGAACAACGGAGCTGTTGAGAAGATTCAATCGCATCATGTTTGTTCTTCCAAGAGACTAACTCAGTGACTCAGACAAACTGTTCCCGAGTCCTGATTGCATCTGTGTGCATCGGGCAGGAAAATCATCCTCAGCTGTTTCTGATGTTCATGTCAGGGAGGTGTTCCCAATAAGACAAGATCCCAAGAGTGTAAAAGGAGTAAGCTGTCCACACCGTGGGGCTAATGACGGGGAGAGTAAACGTGGAACGCCATCCATTTATTTACAGAGTTTTTGGAATAAATCAAGGATGGATTTCAGTTTAGCTAACCTAAAGATTGGTTAAGATCGTTCAGAGGAGACCTGACTGGGGTCAGACATTTCACTAAACCCCTCCCCAGGAGTTTGAGCAATACACAACCTCGTCAGGGGACAGGTTTACTTTGTGAGACTTCCAGAGCAGAAGAGTTGGGTTTAAAACTTGCAGCTTTTATTAAAACAGAGAAAACCCCATCAGTGTAAAAGCTCACTTTGGTAAACTCAGCAAAGACTGATCGACGTGTCTCCATAGTGCAGGGCAAAGAAACCATCAGGAATCAAACAGAATATTCTAGGACTGAGAGTTGAGTCTCTGTAACAGGTCGAGTTGGGAAACGGGGCAAAGTGTAACGTTGCTGTGTATTTTACACACTTCAGTATCTCGGTGGCTCTGCCTTTATTTATTTCTTCTGTAATGTACTTCTGTTCTGAAAATCTGCAGCCTCACGACTGAGATCCGATACAGATAAAAATGGAAAAGTTTCTGATCTATCAAGCCCGATTTTACTCTGGCATTTAACTTATCTCGATGACCATCAGATCACCAGCCCACATGCAGGCACAGAAGCATAGCACGTAGAATGACAACACATTAACAACTACAAACCCATTTACACTCACTGTGATACCCAGAGGGACAGGAACATAGCCACAAACACAGAGACACACAGAGACACAGACAGAGAAATGTCTTTGCCTCCTTAGCCCAGGAGCCCGGAAAGACCATTCATTCTGAGTGTGCCCAGCTCCCCAAGAGCAGACCAAACCTGAAACCTTCTGGTCAGTAAGGCGAGAGCGTTACTGACCACACAGCAAATTACTGGGAGCAGAGTTTCAGACACAGTGTTCCTTACCGGGAGGGTCTGTGTCGTGATGGGAGACTCTTGGTCGATTTGTTGGAGCCCTACAGTCCGGAACGAGAGAGAGAGAGAGAGAGAGAGAGAGAGAGGTTAGCACCACATTCATCACACCCACACTCCTACCTCATTGCTGTTAAGGTAAGAATCCAATTTATCCAACTTCCAGGGCATTGGGAACCGGTCACAAAGCAGCAGAGACTCCCGGAGTGACATCACGCACCGCTGCCACTGTCACACCGTCACTACAATGTGGAATCAGACCATTCAGCCCAACAAGTCCATACCAACTCTCTGAGGAGTAACCCACCCAGACCCATCCTACCCTACCCCTGTATATCGCATGGCCAATCCCGAACCTGCACATCTTTGGACTGTGGGAGGAAACCGGAGCACCCAGAGGAAACTCACGCAGACACGGGGAGAACGTGCAAACTCCACACAGTCAGTCACCTGAGGCGGGAATTGAACCCGGGTCCCTGGTGCTGTGAGGCAGCAGTGCTAACCACTGAGCCAGTGCGTCACTCTGAATCATTGGCTCACTGTTCCTGTACTTTTGTCAGCCTCTTTGCTCAGATTCTCAGGAAGGATTTAGATACAATTCTTTCTGCTACAATCGTCAAAGGACAGGAGCAGGGATGATCAGCCATGATCATACTGAATGGAGGAGTAGGACCAACGGGCCAAATGGCCTGCTCCTGCTCTCAATATTTCCATGTTTTCTTCGTCATTCCCAGGACGTGGGCACCATTGGCAAGGCTGGTATTTAGTGCCTGCTGTTGGTTGCTCTGCGGGGGAGCTGCTGGGAGCAGGAGACTTACTTCAACTACTTCAGATACTCATGTTGGGTCAGGCCTGGAGTTAGATCCTGACCAGAGACAAGCACTGGAGGCCCTACCCCTCCGTGTCGGGTTTCTAGGATAACTTGGCAGCTTCCCAGTCATGTTTACTAAAGCTTGGAGAAAGTGAGGACGGCAGATGCTGGAGATCAGAGTCGAGAGTGTGGTGCTGGAAAAGCACAGCAGGTCAGGCAGCATCCGAGGGGCAGGAGAGTCAACATTTTGAGCATAGGCTCGTCACCACATTTACTAAAACTGGCTGGGTATTTTTATTGTATATTTACAAATAATTCTCAAATTACAGCCAGAACCAGAAACTGAACTGGACTCACCACATAAACACAGTGGCTGCAGGAACAGGTCAGTGAGTAACTCCCCTCCTGACTCCCCCAAAGCCTGTCCACCATCTCCAAGGCCCAAGTCCGGAGTGTGATGGAATACTCCCCACTTGCCCTGGATGGGGGCAGCTCCAACAACGATCAAGGAGCTCAACACCATCCAGGACAAAGCAGCCACTTGATTGGCCCCACACCCACAAACACCCACTCCCTCCCCCACCCACACTCAGTAACAGCAGTGTGTACCATCTACAAGATGCCCTGCAGAAACTCACCAAAGATCCTCAGACAGCACCTTCCAAACCCACACCCACTTCCATCTAGAAGGACAAGGGCAGCAGATCCATGGGAACACCACCCCCTGCAAGTTCCCCTCCGAGCCCCTCACCATCCTGACTTGGAAATATATCACCATTCCTTCAGTGTCACTGGGTCAGAATCCTGGAATTCTCTCCCTAAGGGCATTGTAGGTCTACCCACAGCACATGGACTGCAGCGGGTCAAGAAGGCAGCTCACCCCCACCTTCTCAAGGGGCAACTAGGGACGGGGAATAAATGCTGGACCCAGCCAGTGACCCCCAAGTCCCATAAATGATTTTTAAAAAAAATGCTGTGCTCGAATTTGAGCTCCCTTTCTCTGGATCGTTCCAGCTGCAAGACAGGAACGTCCTCTCCATGTCAGGCTGGGAACATACTCTTTGCTCTCTCAGGTTTTCGGAGTTGCACGGGAGGCAGCAGGAGCACAGCCTCTGAGCGGGACTCTGTCCCCCTGACGGCGTTCCGCCCAGTTCCCGGTGTCACAGAGCTAACAGCAGGCCAGCCCTTAACATGCTCACCACCTCCTGAACCTAATCTTCTGTAGCTCCCAGGATCCCACAAGGAGGGGCACCATCTGAACCAAGCCAGTGCTGCAGCGGGTGAGGGGGGAGTTCAGAGACCCCCGTTCTGCTAGCACAGTCAACCTTCATCACTGACCAGCCCGGTCTCCCACGACTGTTCCAGCTTTCACCCATTCTGTTTCTGTCAATCCTTGTTTATTCCGGGAGATCGGGCTGCGGCAGCATTTACTTCCCAGTTACCCAGGGGTCAGTAGAGTCACCATGTCCCCAGACCAGGTAAGGACGGTGATTTCATTGAGTATTTCAATTCTCTGACCTCCCTGGACCAGAGGGAACACTCCTTCTCCTCACTTCGACACTCAAGGTGCTGTTTCGATTTGAACCCGTCCACTACATCTGACCCTTTAACCCTCCCTCTTCCCCCCCCCCAAACACCTTCTCCACATTCAGTGAGGGGTCCCTCACTCCCCCACGGTCCAGGTGGATGCCCGGTCACTGGGTGACTTTAAGACACAGATCCAGGGCAGGAGAACAAGGGGGAGCAGATTGAGATCGTCACCCAGAGGGTTGTGAGTCTGTGGGATTCCCTGCCCAGTGAAGTGGTTGAGGCTTCCTCATTGAATGTAATTAAGGCAAGGACTGATAGGATTTTGAACAAAGAAGGAATTAAGGGTCAAGGAAAAGCACAGCAGGTCAGGCAGCATCCGAGGAGCAGGAGGACCGATGTTTCGGGCACAAGCCCTTCTAGAGGTTATGAGGCAGGGAGCCTCCAGGGTGGGGAAATAAATAGGAGGGGAGTGGGGCTGGGGGGAAGGTAGCCAAGAGTACAATAGGTGAATGGGGGAGGGGATGGAGGTGATAGGTCAGAGGGGAGGGTGGAGTGGATAGATGGGAAGGAAGATGGACAGGTAGGACAGGACATGGGGACGGCGCTGAGCTGGAAGTTTGAAACTAGGGTAAGGTGGGGGAAGGGGAAATGAGGAAGCTGTTGAAGTCCACATTGATGCCCTGGGGTTGAAGTGTTCCGAGGCGGAAGATGAGGCTCTGCAAACTCCTCCCTGGCTTCCCAGAGAATCCGAGGATAAATCCTATTCAGTCCAGGGAACTTCTCTATTTTCATACTTTCCAAAATTGCTAACACCTCCTCCTTATGGACCCCAATCTCATCTAGTTTAGTGGCCTGTATCTCAGTATTCTCCCCGACAACATTTTCTTTTTCCTGTGTGAATACTGACAAAAGATATTCATTTAGCGCCTCTCCTATCTCCTCAGACTCCACGCACAACTTCCCCCGCTATCATTGATTGGTCCGAATCTTTCTCTAGTTTTTAGATCGGTGTGGTGCTGGAAAAGCACAGCAGGTCAGGCAGCATCCGAGGAGCAGGAAAATCGATGTTT